>NC_092823.1:86626926-86734426 GCF_023375885.2 Dermacentor andersoni | reverse complement strand
GTCCAACAAACCATGCAGTGACCGTAACCACAGTGATGATAGTGAGAGCATTTTTCACGAATGGCCACCTAGTGGCGGCCTCTCGAACTGGCATGCGGCTTTTTGCAGCCAGTTCCATAGCCAAGCCCGGCCAAGCCCGGTCAAAACTCGTCAAAAGCCAAAATGGCGGTTGGAGTGCGTTGCCCAGGCGGGTTCGAGTTGCGACGCATCATGCGGGAACGTTTTCACAGCTACTACGTAACAGCGGGGTTCCTTATACATTGGATCCTATGGAAACTATGCCGGGACCGGATGAAAACGACGTAGCAGCCGGGAAAACGCAGCAGTGAGGAACGTAACAGCGGGGTTCTACTGTATAATCAAGATTTTTAATACATTATTGCTACGAGGGTTCTCTGCCGGGACCAAACCAATTTGTCGTGAACTGCAGGTTGTCGCATGACTGGGGGACGCATAACTGAGGCTCCACTGTAACCCTTCTTGTAAAGCTAGCTCTTCTGCAAGACCGATCGAAGAACTTATGGCAGTATTATGTATGGAGAATGCAGATGTGGCTCTCGTGATGAAACCATGTGCAGGAGACAAGCCCCGGCATGTGCAGCAAGCTGTCTTTGTTTGAGAGGTGACCGGTGCCACCATTAATTGGGCAAATGTGCCATACATAGAAGGGCACTTGCAAATTATGAAAAAGTTCTCATTAGCAAAGAGATAAACCCATCAGTCAGAAGGCGTAGACGATTTGTTATTGCCGACTGTGTCCAGCAGTGGCAAGCCAAAAACCACTACTAAGCCGCTGGCCACTCAAACACTTACTTTCCCAATAAGACTGCAGCTTGCAGTGTAGCCTGCAGGGTATTCGCATACACAAACATTTCTCTAATGGCATGAACTACCATGTTTGATGGGATGATTGACGAGCCGCATCCTATCGGAAATTGTGAACGAGACGTTTTTCTCGCCTCACGATGCCAGCAGTTGGTAACTTTTGAATGGCGTTCGAAGACTTTAACAAAAAGAAATAATAAAAATTAGTAGAATTTTTCAATATTGCTGCAAGTGACTAAACTAAAGAGAAATTTAGCTACTATTTAACTACAAGGGCTCATTATAAAAAGTACAAAGGATCGTCCTACCGGCTTCATTTTCTTTAACCCTCTAATTCTTCAGGAATGAAACGATTGGGAAAGGAGTTTGTGCTGTCAAAATCCCGACGAAACCCTCGTGAGCACAGAAAAAAGGAGGCTTGGGCCGCTCCTATGGTGTCTATTTTCCATGTGGCATCCCAAAACTCCTTTAAAGTGGGGAAGCCCTCAGGTTGGGGACAAGCCCTCCTCTCCAAGCACTGAAGTCCTATAATGGCCGAGCACCTGGCTGGGAGCCCACTTGTGCTTATTTCACCATTTTTTTATTAGCTACACTGGTATCATTTAAAATTTTTTTATACAGTGCTTCTATTTCTTTTTGACACAATATGCATTTGTAGTGTGGTTAGAAACCAGAAATGTTCCCAGGAATTATGGGAAATCCAATTCAATAAAAGGGATGATGGTAGAATGACTACCGCCATCTACGTTGTGAGGTCGTCAAGGTCTAATGGTTCAAGTGTAGTTTGCACCATCCTGGAATAAAATTCATCAATTTTCACGCATTTCTGACGGTGCGTCACATTTCGTGACTAAAGAGGGTGAAGTAAAGCAAGATAAACGATAGTTGGTTGATGTTCATCATAACTTATAGAAGACGGAGGAATGACAGGGATGACCTCATCGCAGCAATGGTGAAATGGTATACCATCCGCCTCGTATGTGGGAGGTACCAGGTTCAAATCCTGGTGCTGCCGGAAAGCCGCGTTTTTTTTCCCTATGGGTAGAAATGTGCCCCGACAGACAAGGCCATTGCCAAGTGCCTTGTCTCATCGTTTTTTTGCCTCTCATCTTTTGACTGCACTGTAAACGTTTTTACGATGGGCTAAGTGAGGCCTCTCACTCACCGGCGCGTCGTCGCCAAGCGGTACCAGTGTGGCGGAGGAGAAGAAAGGCCTGAGGCTGGGCTTGGGCGTCGACGAGCACAAGCTGAGGTCGTCCTCGGCGCCGCCGCTGTCGTCTTCCGACAGTTCCAGTTCATCCAGAAGCAGCTCCTGCAGTCCAGGCTTCTCCAGGAGTTCCTGCTCCAGGCCCGGATCCGTGCCAAACGCCTGAACAGGCAACAGACACGATGGCAAACAGTCCAGGCTGTGGCTCTGCTCAGCTAAATGGCACCGAGTGCAATCCGAGCTGCAAACATTGACAGTCTTGCTAAAGGTCAGTCCCGGCGAAATCATTTTATTTTTATTAACATAACCCTCACCGATTAGGAGCATTGTATGAGAAAGGATAGCGCGTTGATATCACAAGTATATAGAGCATATAAATCAAGGAAAGAAAAGCAAAGAAAGAGACAATGCACAAGAGCTAAAAGCAATAACAAGAACCCTTTTAATGCAATTGGCATTCTTTGAGAGCTTTACCCACTTTGCGGTACTACACATCTGATCTCTTTCACTCAGTGACCCAAACTGCCTACTAGATTGGGCTGCCAGGTATGCGGAGGCGGCTGTCCTGCCGAGCAGACAACATGGGGGGCTGGGTATGCGCCCAAATGCACAACTCGCAGCTGTGTGGCCTAGCAGGCAACTTGGGTCGCTAGGTATGTAGCAACGAGCATGTGCCCTGACAACTTCAGCACTCACTGTGCAGGTGATATCGGTACGAGCCCATTCTTGGTCAATCCACCAGAAAGGATGGGCCAAGGTGATGCAAGCGGTACATAGTTTTAAATATAATAAAGCGACAGCACCCCCACTGCAATGCACAACTCTGCATTGAGAGCAGTCACTTGACAGATAGACATTGCAACGAAGTTGAGGTTGCAATGAAGTTGAAGTATCCTAGTCTCACCCTTCATTTGTGCTGAAGTTGAGACTAGGATACTAGGGAGTTTCAAGCAAGGTGCACGGATTACGTGATATGCTGTGTCGTGGCACCATTGGGCCATATTGAAGTAGACAATTTTATAGGGGTGTTTAAATGCCAACACTTTCGAGCTGAACTGAATAAGAATATTGAAACATACAGGCTTAGAGTGTAAAATCAAATAGCAAATGTACTTTCACTTCAAAAACCAAACAAGAAATGCATACAGCGAGGAAATTTGACCAAGAATCAGTATTATTTCTTTTAATACACACAATGCTATTCCAAGCCCAATTAGGAGAGTAGCTTTCAAGTCAGTTAAAAGCGTAATTGTTGTGTTTCGAGTTACATATTTGCTTCAAGCTAGTCACCAACCAAAATCAGCCTTTATTTCTTTGTTTCAATCAACCCACACATATATAAGAAATATGAGGGCGCACACAGAACTTTAGAGGGACACTAAAGGCAAATATTAAGACAAGCTAAAGTGATAGATCAATGCTCGAGGTGTCAATATTATCGCAAACAAAGTTTTAGTAATCGAGAAATTGAGGTAAATGCAGGACACGATTTGCAACTAAGCAGGGACATTCAAGTGCTAGCCCGATGACGAAGGCACTCATTTTATTTCTGTCGCTAGTACTAAACTTCTCGTAATAAAAATATAATTGCATTGCATTATAAGACAGAAGAAAATGCTACCTGTCCAGCTCTATTCAATGTTTAGAAGAAAGAACTCGTTGGCATTCTCCTTCGACAACGCCACGGGCGGTCAAAAAGTTTCGTTTTCGCTTGACTTGGCACAACCTTCGCGTTTCAGTAGCTTTGTTATCGTGTAGTGCTGCGTTGGTTTTGCTGGCTCGCGAAACTACCACAAAATGCAAGTAGCAGGGATTTCCACATCTACGTGAAAGCAAAAGCAGCTGCAGCAGTGAATCCAACACCTCTATTTTGGCTCAGTTTCACCACAGTTGTGCGTTTGCATTTTGTACACAAAACCACGGTGCAGTCTGCCGGGCGCCATTTTATTCACAGGCTGCAAAGGGCGGAGACAGCATATGCGACGTCACCACTCCCTTGCTAGGGGGCAGGCGATTTGAACTGCTCTAAATGTAACTGTACCCTTCAGATGCGATTTTCTCTTAAACAAAGTCTTTTCTTGGCATGAAACAACCGCTGCGAGGCTTCCGGAATGGTATTTTAACAGCCTACACTGACTTAACATTTGCCTTTAGTGTCCCTTTAATACAGTGAGTGCAAAGTATTGGTACTTCTACGTTTTGCAAAGATTGCTCCAACTCGCATTTAGTGCACTGATCTTCCTTGCGCTAAAAAGCAATGTAAGCAACCCTTCAAGCACACTTAGCAGTGCTGCAAGATTAAAGATTAAAAAAAAAAGGCCGCTATAGTCAAAATCTTGGAAATGGGACAGCAAGCGAATGGGCCAGCTAACAGCTGTAGCACACCAGTTGCGAACAGCGCCCTCTAAGACTGCCATCGCTGCGGCAGCTTCCACGCACCCGTTTGGTCGCACTGCAGATGGCACATTTTCGGGTATTCTAGTACACTATACGGACAAGTCGTCCACTCTGCTGCATTGTCTGCTGCTATGTCTGCCGCTGCGTACTGTGCCCAAGTTTTTCAAATGCTGTTCGTGTGACTGCTTGTGCGACTTTCCCCCGCGTTGGACAAACGAAAAAAAAAATGTCCTATTCCATATTTAAAGTAACTTTTACTGTGGCATCACCTTAATTTCTTTGTCGGCAGTGGCGGTGTACATCAAGAGACGCAAATATGTACTTGGCTGTTAGTGCTTAATACTGTTTAGTGCATAGTTATGCAGTGTTCCCGTGCGGTACACATTAACGGAAGTTTTACTGTACACAGCCTGCATCTTTCTTGGGAAATGACGCTGACAGCCGTCTACGGCTCGGTGCACAGTGAAGGTGCGTTAGAAACAGTTACGAGAGAACGACTACTGCTATGAAGTGAACGTTCTACGGTGCAAGTGTGATAAGTTGTCGTGTAAATACTTGCACCAGCCGATAGCGCACCAATATAGCGATTCGAAGCCCAATGAGAGCAGTGTAGCCCACCTCAGCGTCAGGCACCCGGAACTTCTTCAGTAGGGCAATGAACTTCTGCTTGATGTTCCTCTGCAAAACAAAGGGGCTTGCATCAGAAACACGCGAGCACATACGGCTGTATGGAGTGGGCCAAGCCTTCACAAACTTCCTCACCCTGTATCCTGCAATAACAACTCCAGGAACATCTACAATTGCACAATTAATTGATTCTGGGATGGCCATTAGAGGCTGTCAAGTATTGTAGCTCGAAAACTATAATATATGGCACAAAACTGATTTCACTTATGGTATCGGCATAACACATCATACCTTGAAAGAGCGTAGGTTAGGGTGTGTTGGTATTCCATTCCTGAGGTTTGTAGCGCACGAAAAGCGACGAGAGACAGAGGCAAGACTGTGTTCGTGTCTTGCCTCTGTCTCTCGTCCCTTTTCGTGCGCTAAAAACCTCACAAATCATACCTGCATGCCAAATTTCATGAATTTATTCCCATAAATTAAAAAAATATTTTTCATTGCCACATCCCTTCTTAACAAGGAAAGCTGTCAACCTAGACATGTAGAAGGCAGTGTCATGCTTGCACATTGTCTGTTTGCCACCTGGAATCAATTCTTGCATGCAGAGGTAAAGCAAAGGGTTCTTTCAAAAACGTAATTTCCTTTTGAAATCAACGTAACGGCAGCACAAATGCCACAGTGACATAGAGAAGAGAAACTCGTAGAAAAAGTGTGGCTGTTTGGTGTGTTTCTCTCCTCTGTGCTCGCCATCTCATTTGCACTGCCGTTACAACGAACATCAACTAACTACAAGCCTTGCACTTCATTGCTGTTGCATGCTACTGCTAATTTCACTTCCCTTCTTCACCTTTATCACCACCAAGTTGGCAAACACTCACTCTGTTCTGGGGCCCTGGGCCAATTAAGCCAGCCAAACACCCCCAAACTGATGAGCAGTTGATGTTGCCCAATAACACATACAGGTGTTGTGACTGGAGAAACGAGTCTTCGTTACTCAGCTGCCAAAAATCGCATGCTTCATTTCATTCACACTTATAATTCAAATTGGGAGGTTTAACGTCTCGAAGCTACAAGATGGGCTATGAAGGATGCCGCAGTGGAGAGCCAAGCTCAAAGTACCATTTTTCGAATTTCTCATCACAACCCTAATGTCAGTACACCAGTGTGGTGTCACATATTCCAAAGTATATTTATTGTTTGCACCACTGTGGCTGAGCAAAACTTCTTAAAACTTCTTCCGTTCAGTCTACGACTCTTTTACGATGCAATGTGGTCCTTCTTTACCGATAAAGGTTAACTAGGCCAAGCAGACGCTGTCAAAACACGCGAAGTCACAGTGGCAACTTCAGTGCAGGAACTCCAAGGTGGGGTCGCTACTCGTCTTTCATTTCTGCACTGTTTCTGGCTTACTGAGCCGTGACAAGAACACCGTGACAAATGAGACATGACAGAGAGGACAGGGCTAGGCTCTGAGTACATGAAAAGGTGCTGAAGTCAGCACCTAGCCCTGTCCTCTCTTTCCTGTCCTTTTTGTCACACTGTTTTCCCGTCGTGAAACCAAGCCAACAAGCTCAAGTTTAGACTATTTACTAAGCCTCTTCTCTTGGCAAAGGTGGCTTCTTCTTAGAAGGTTAGTCTACTAATCCAGCTCAAATTATTTTCCTACATAACAACCCTGTGCACCTGAAGCACAGTAGACAAGAATGCCGCTGCCACAACCAGAAATCGTACCCATGACCTCATGTCCAGTAGTGCAATGCTACAGTCACTGAGCCCACACAGCAGATGCATTCGCATTTGTAGTAATTACAGATGTGCATGGTAAAAAAAGTGACAGCGGAAGCAAATAATCGAGCCGGCAACAAGCAGTGCCGAAGCCCCTCTCCACCTTGCGCATCTGGGATGACCGCCGGCGACAACGCAGCAGGGCCTCCTCATTGTGCGGCTCGTCACCCGCTGCCTCGCTGTCACTTGCCTCCTCATTGGACGACGACGACGACTCCTCGTCCGTGGCTGACCGCTCTGCGTCTGCGCGATCAAACGCATCCACTCGTAAGCGGCCTCTGCTGACCCCTTGGTCACTGCCAGAATAACACCACGCTACGATGACGCAACGATCATCATCACTGTCGTCAGCCTATTCACGTCTACTGCAGGGTAACTTCCAAGCTACAGTGCACACCCGTTACAAACCATATACTTTCAGATATAATAGACCATTCTTCTCACTTAGTCTGTTCTGCGTATACCATTGCTGCAACAACTCCCACATTTAATCCCAGTTGCAATCAGCTGCCAACTACAAGCTTTGGGCTAATTGGGTCTAGATCGGGGGTTCCCAAACTGGGTTCCACAGAACCCAGGGCTTTCGCAAATGGAATTTTGCGGCTCCACGAGTGACCAGTAGGAACCCAGCCTCATCCGCTTTTCGCCGTATTTTTGCATCAGAGTTTGGATTTAATAAAACCACCGCATGCCTCCACACTTCAGTAGTATGGTCGACTCTCGTTACATTGGACCCTGATAATCCGACGAAAAACGTCTGTCGTATCCGAAGTTCGTAATATGCGAAACGCCTCACTTATGAAACTTTCGTCACAATGTATAACAACTTTATTGCAAAGAGTGAGTGAAGAACTTCCAAAGTAAAGAACAAACAAAAAAAGTCACAGTTTTGCTCGAAAAGCGAAGCACGGATTGCGATAGCAAATTAAGCAAGATAAGCGTGGCAGCAGCAGCGAGCGAATTTATCTTCACTCTCACTTCAATGCGAACTAAATGTCGAAAGCACAGCACATACAAAGCTACCGGCACTGGGCGCAGTTTGTCCACACTGAAGAAGAGGCCTGCGTGGGCGCGCACTTTGTTCACATCGCAAATCATTTTCAAAATAATGGCGCCCGTGTTTCCAAGCCGCCTTCCTCGGTCGTGCGCATGATATTGAGCCGTGATCAATCCTGGCTGATCCTTGCAAGAGAGCTGTCAGCCCGTGTCGAAGTGGAAAAAGTATGTTCAATACGGCCGATTTTGAAAAAAATTGCTGCAAATTTCGTCTGCTGTAGCCGATAGTTCGATTTAGTGCGGTCCGTCCAAAGCAAACTTCGTTGCATTAATAAATAGGTAGAACAAACTAAAGTCGAAATATAGTCCATTATATCTGAAAGTCTGTTGTACGCGGGTCCGTTGTTATGAGCGTAGCCTGTACTCGTGGGAAAGACCACCACAACAGCAAGGAGCAAGACTCATCGCTGTGCTATTTGTGGCCACGCGTGGCCACAGTGGCCATGCTGAACACATTTCATTAGTGCTTGCAAAGCAGTCCATAACAGGTGAATGAGAATAGATTGGCATGTTCCGCAAATGTGCAAGTTTAGCGGTGCATTGACTTGTTGCCGACGCATGATGACCAGGCATTTGAATGACATACTGTGACGGACATGCAGAATGTGTTGATGAGCGCTGATGTTGGCACAGAGCAGTATCCTCATATACATGCTGGTTTGGTTCTGCACTGCGTCTGCTTCGTCCAGGACAAAAACTCCAAACAAGCACTCTGGCTCACACGACGTTCACGGTAGTGCCATGCAACCAGGAGGTGCAGGCTTTTACGCTTATTGTTGCGATCACAACCTCGATGACCATTGCATCCACAGCACGAATTACTTGGGACATTTGTGTGCAACAGCAAAATAAATAAGCAAACTTTTGTGTGTCCGACAATTCGCTTGCGTCAGGACTCTTTATGGCGTGTTGTAACTACAGCTGAAGCCCAAATGCCGGTTTGTACGGCATTACCTTAGGCAGAGCATGCCAGCAATAGTCTATTTATCCAATGCTACTGCTAAACCAGAAATGCATTGTACCAGCCAGCAAAAATCAATATGCTTAAGGGCGAGTGAAGTGCGAAACTGCATGCGTGGCAAAAGGATAGATACATCTACAATTACAAAAATGATGCAGTTCCATTTTGTCGTAGTAAATTATCACTGCACGAATGACATAGAGAGATGCTACATGAGAAGACACAGAGTAGGCACCCTCCAATCTCTTCTCTCAACAGCAGCCACCCCGCTGGTCGAAGCATGTGAGCATGTTAACTACGTGAGCATGTGCTCACGTAGTTAACTTTCATAGTAAACCTTTACAGTCGTCTACAGCATGCCACTGCGAGCCCTTTCCTACTCACCGTGCTGCCCAGTGGCCTTGAGCTCTTGCTCCACTGGCTGGCTGCTCAGGGAGTCCAGCTGGACTCGGCCCACAGCGGCCGGAGCAGCGCCGCCCCCTCCACCACCGCCCGTGTCCTCCGAGGCGAGCAGCTCCAGCTCCCGATCCAACGGGCGCTGCAGCACCTGCACCCACATGCATCAGAAATACTGCCTCGCATTCAACATGTCGCCACGTCACAAACATATGACAGAATTGGCCCCGCAGCAGGGAAAACACTCTACCAGCTCCCACGATGTAACGCGCCTCGTTTGTGACTGGTAAAGTGTAGCTGAAAATTTGTTACGATGCATGTCTACATGAAGGAACGTGCAGTCTGGCCAACTTTGCTGGACTTTCCTACACTAGAACTAAGTGGACACCATTCTGAGCGCACCCATTAATCAGAATTACTGTATATGGCTCCTGTCCAGAGTGGCGTGCCAGTTTCCAGTGTGTCGCTCGCGCTACAGCTTGCCAAGCATTGCTGTGTGGTTCAAAAAGGAACTATGCAGTGCACGGAAGCCATTACCAGGAGACAGATAAACAAAGTTGGCAATGGCAATGCCACTACCTCACCACAGTTTGGCGCTTTCTTTGATGACCAATGTCCAGATGACTGCTTCCAATTACCAATTAGTCTTTCTTTTCCCTTCTTTTAAATGCAATCCTCGCACGAAAAACACTTAATTTTTCTTATCTTGAAATTGTTAGGGGTAGCTGATTGGCATGTGTTTTGACAGGTGGCACCACCGTGTTGTGCACAACGATGGGCCCAGCGCTAGGCCACACCACCAGATAAATAAAGCAGGTACAGTAAACCCTCGTTATAACGCAGTGAACGGGATGGCAAAAAAATTCAATATGAACAGTAATTCGATAAAAGCAACTACTTCATAGAATCTAAGAAATTTGAGCTGAAACAGCACAACAACTCGGCAGAAGTCTAATATAGATGTCACATGGCTCAATCAAAACAAAAAATCAATCCCACACCAGCACAGCGGAAGTAGTGTGTCTGGGTTTGGGTGACCTTGGTCACGGCAAGCATACGGAAAGCTGTGCAGAGTAAATTTTGCCTGCGCAGCTGTGATTTAGTTCCACAGTGCTCGCCGTTGATAAGGCGCGGGCACAGCATGGAGGAAAAGGTTGCACAGACACCGCAATCGCGAAAGGTGGCAAATGGAGAGAGTCACTCGCTCGCTCACTCAGCGTGAAAAATGCCAAGTGCCACCATGAGTGGCATGCCCACTCTACTAGTTACCACAGCACTATGGCCCCGCCACTTGCCATTGACATGTAGATGCAGCATAGAGGAAAGGGCATGCAAGTACTGTAATGGTGACAGCTGGCAACAGAGACGGTTCCTCTATCGCACTGAACGAAAGGTCCCGAGTGCCGCTATGAGTTTTCACACCTCCCTTGGTACAGCATAGACCATTTATAACGTAACCGCCTATAATGCGGGACCGCATATAATGCAGCTTTATGTGACCACCAGTACGCCTCCCATAGAGTTTCATGTGTCAGCGTACCGCTTAGTGCGCGGTCGCGCATGACGGAAGACCGGGTATAGTGCGGTTTCTCCGAAGAGAAGAGAGCGCACCCCCTGGCACTACGATGCCCGCACCCTCTACAAAAAGGGAGAAGAAAGCCACGAAACCCATCGCAAGAGGGGAGAAAAATAGAGGAGAGAGAGACTGTACAGCGTGCGAAGAAAGAAGTGCAACTAGTGGCCTTGTCTTTTGCTTTTCTTTGTGCAGCGCCGCGAGGGCGGGGCCATGGCGGGGTAGAGCCAGACCGAGCACCTGCGCCGCCGTCGTAACGGGGTGGGTCCCATTCAGAGGGCAAGAAGGGGAAACGTTGGGGAGGTCCATTTGCTGGGGGTGGCCAGTTGACAGGCTGGCTTTGCACATGCGCCATTCTTCTGCCTTTTCTCCTGTCTGGGTGCACGCGAGTCGTCGTCGTCTTGTGATACCGAAGTGCACTGCCAGCACCGTAGGCCTAGCTACCGGAAAACGTGTTTCCTTGTCTTGCGTTTGTGTCGCGCTACTTGTGTCACGTTGGGCTAAGTTGCCATGCCGCCTGATCCTTCCAACCCAAGAAAACGGCAAGCTTTATCCCTGGAGACGAAGCAAAGCATTATTAAAGACGTCGAAAGTGGCCTAAAGAAAGTTTCCGTCGCGCAGAAGTACGGCATCGCCGACACAACAGTGTCGGCAATTTGGAAAAACAGGGAGAAGGTGCAACAGCAGCTGCAAGAAAATTGTGGATCACTAGCAAGGAAGCGGATACGTTCATCAAAGTATGAAGATGTCGACGCCGCTTTGTTCAAGTGGTTCTGCGAGGTGCGAGCCCAGAATGTGCCCGTGAGTGGTCCGATTCTGCAAGCAAAGGCCAAGTCATTTGCAAACTTGTTGGGCCACGATAGTTTCAACCCATTAAATGGGTGGATTCAGCGGTTTAAGGACCGGCACGGAATAAGCTGCCGTGTTATTTCCAGGGAGAGCGCACAAGTTGATGATTCTACTGTTCAAGCCTGGCTCAGTATAAACATGGAGACCATGCTGGCGAAGTACGCGGAGCGGGATATTTACAATGCGGATGAGGCTGGCGTGTTTTACAAATTGCTCCCAAACCACACACTCGCACTGTCCCACGAACGCTGCTCCGGTAGAAAGGCTTCGAAGGAGCGGTTTACCGTTCTCTTCTGCGCCAATATGGATGGCAGCGACAAGAGGCGCTTATTTGTGATCGGAAGGTCGGCGCGGCCGCGCTGTTTCAAAAAAAGAGAGTGCCTGCCGATTACATATAAGGCCAACAGGAAGTCATGGATGACTCGGGAGCTATTTGCAACTTGGCTTCAGAAATGTGACGAGGACATGGTGTCAGAAAAGCGACAAGTTGTCCTAGTTCTTGACAACTGCAGTGCCCATCATGTAAGTTTAAAGCTCAGTGCAGTGAGCCTAAAGTTCTTGCCCGCAAATACAACAGCCAAGAGCCAGCCGATGGACCAAGGCGTAATCGCTGCAGTGAAAGCGCATTATAAAAGGCGCATATGCGAAAGAGTGCTAATTAACCTTCAGCGAGACGAAGCAATGAAGGTAAACCTGCAGAGTGCTATCGACATGATCACGGCATCTTGGTGGCAGATAAAAGCATCAACCATCGCCAAGTGTTTCGCAAAGGCGGGGTTTGTGCGCAACGCCGTGGTCAGCGATCCTGATGTGAGGAGCGACGATAGCCAATGCGTCGACGATGTCGACGAAGACCTCAACGCGAATGATGTGCGGTCGGATCTGCTGAAAAAGAACATTGTTGGACAGGATGACACATTCGAAGGCTTTGTGAATGAGGATTGCGATGACTTTGTCTGCGAAAAAGCAGACACAGACGAAGCAATTATAGCAGCAGTGCGTGACCGCGATGACAGTGTATCGGACGATGACGACGACGAAGGAGACAGCACATCGGAACTTTCGCACAGAGACGCACTGGATTACATAAGCAAGCTCAGGATGTACTGCGCGCAGAAGGGCTTGAGCAAGAAAGCTTCCCAGCGTCTGATCGCTGTTGAAGATGAGATGGTGCATAATGCAGTGAAGGCTCAGAGCCAGACGAAGATAACGGCATTTTTTCATTGAAGAAAAATAAAATGTTTTGTTTAGTGTCCAATTCTGGTGCTTTATTGCACGTTAAGTTGTAAACTACATAATAAAAGGTAGGTTGACCATATTTGCATGTGAATAAGAGTCTACAAATGGTGTATTTGATATAGTGCAGTACCGCTTATAATGCCGATTTTACCGACTCCCGCGACCTACGTTATAAGCGGTCCATGCTGTAGTTCACTATAAGTGGTGCTGCTTATCGGCATGCTTCGAGTGATCCGATCTAAAACGCATTCTTTTGGGTTGGGACTGGGAGAAATGTTGAAAAAAGCGATAATTCGAGTAAAACAATTTCGCTATGATATGGGTTTACACAGGGGTAGCGCAGGTCAACCACCGTCGTCGATGTCGCATCGAGCGTGGCTCCTGCTAACGCGACGTGTGGCTTTCCCTAACGATCTTGGTTCGTTTCATATGCGACATGGCAGGCCTATGAGAAACTCAGCTCTCCTTGGAAACATATACAGCAACTCTACCCCTTATGGGAGCGGAGCGCGATTTGTGAGCGGCCTTGATTCGTAGTAGGCAGTGCAGCTTCGCAAAACCGTGCTCCATGGTCTCCGGCACAGCTAAGACCCCGGTCAGATTGGCCAATTCGGCGTCACTTTGAGCAAGTGCACTTTGCCGTTAATGTCACTCGCAGTCTTGTCCCATGAAAAAGGTTTAGTGACACTCACTGTAGAATGCACTCACCACTACCAGTGAAGCCAATTTAACCCTTTGAGGGTCGAATTATTTTGAAAAGAACTTTCCCAGGTGGTCAAATTACTTTATTGCGGATCTTGAATGTACAAAATGTATAAAGTCGGGAATAAATAGTAAAAAAAAATTAGGAACAGTATTTTGGTGTCGGCATCACTCAGAACTGCAATATGTTCAGTAGTATTTCAGAGTGTGGTACTCCTTAAAACACGGTTCTACGCACAGCGCCTTATCGCAGTCTGCACACCTAAAATGCATGTACCGTATTTACTCGCATAATGATCGCACTTTTCTTGTCAAAAAAATTGACACAAACTCGGGGGTGCGATCATTACGCGGGTTAAAATTTTAGCAAAAAAAATTTTTGAGTACCGGAGACGCAAAAGGGCAAGTTTCGGGTGAGAATTCTTACGATGGCTATGGTAAACATAGCCAAACATAAAAGTTGAGTAAGGCTTACCTTTATAATAAACGCACACATTACATAGGCACTACATGAATTGCACATTGCCCTTTTATTTTTCTAATTGAATAAAGGGTGCCTCACTTTACTGAGAGTCTGAATCTTCACAGTTATCGCTGTCAGCTTCAATGTCGGAACCGGCAGTGTCGTCGCTGGGGGCATCTTCGGAGTCCCACAGAAAGTCATCTTCTGTCCCGTCCAGTGCGTTGGATATTCCGGTCTTCTTAAAGCTCTTCGCCACTAGCTCGTCGCAGACACCACTCCACGCTTCGGCGATCCACGAGCAAAGCACCTCCAAGGACGGTCTTCTGATTTTGCCACTCGGCGTGAAATCATGTTCGCCTGCCGCCATCCACTCTGCGTACAATCGTGGAATGTTGTCCTTGAACGGTTTGTTCAGGGAAACATCCAGAGGCTGCAGCAGTGACGTGAGACCTCCAGGGATGACTGCAATTTCCGTGCGTCGCTCCTTCAGCTCGGCTCGAACGCTATCCACAAGATGGCCTCGGAAGCTGTCCAGCACAAGAAGCAAAGGAAGCAGAAGCGCTCCTGGTCTTCGTCCCCAAACAGTCTTAATCCAGTCGACCATAAGTTCCGCTGTCATCCATCCTTTAACTTGAGCGCGGATGTGGATGCCACGGGGGAAGTTTCCCTTCGGAATAGTCTTCCGTTTGAATATGACGTATGGTGGAAGCCTCCGCCCGTCTGCCGTCACTGCAAGCATTACAGTACATCGCAGTTTCTCAGCACCCGATGTCCTTACGAGGACGCTCCGAGCACCCATCTCGTTGACTGTCGTGTTTCGGGGCATGTCGAAGGTCAACAAAGTTTGGTCAGCGTTCCCTATTTGCGATAAGAGGAAGCCATTCTTCTCGCGGATCCTCGTAACGAAGTGGTGGAAGTCGACCACCTTTTCTTCATACGCGGATGGGAGCCGCTGGCACAACGACGTCTGCCGCCTTAGTGAAAGTCTATTTCGTCGCATGAAACGAGCCGTCCAGCCGGAGCTAGCGCCGAAATCCTTTGCGACGATTCCCAGCTTCCTCGCAACAGCACGCGCCTGTATCTGTATCATTTCCAATGATACAGCGCAACCATCGTTGCGCAGGTCCTTCACGTAATTAAGGACCGCCTCCTCAACGTGAGGGAACTTGCCGGTTTTGGGTCCGCGGAAAGCCCGGCGGGTCCTATCGGTAGCCATCAGCTGCTCACGCTGTTTTTTCCTATAGCGTATTCTGATTTCGTCGACGCCGAAATGCCTGCCGGCAGCACGGTTGCCCTGCTCCAGCGCATAGTGAACAGCTTTAAGCTTAAACGCGGCCGTAAAACTCGCATAGCGTCCCATGGTGAAACGGCACCAACACAGAAAAACCAAACACAAAGGCCGCCTTGCAAAATGCAGCAAAACGTGTCGGCGAAACGTGTCCGGCGAAACGTGTCCGGCGAAACGGCGAAACGTGTCGGAACGCGTTTGCTGCGGGATGACAACACGTCAACCAACAGGCGGCTGCCGCTGTAACAGTGCGGGACATCAAAACAAAAATGGCGACTGACTGAGCAAGCTGAACGCAATTTATCTTTTTTCTCGCGTGAGTACATTACGTGCATTGAAACAGCTTTTTTCGTATCAGTAATGAATAAGATCATTAAATTGGCAACGATGATAAAGCGAACAAATAATAAAGCCAAAGCAAGTTTAGTTGTAGATCTTTTTTTATTCTTGAAGTGCAGAAAGTGATGAAGGGAATGAAATGGGGCATCTGCTTAGGAATCTGTTTGGTGTGTGCAGTCCGCTCAGTAACATTTGAAGAGTCGTTTTCGCAGCATTCGGCAGATGGTGAGCGCGATCATCATTAGCTAGATTTGGCACACGACATATCGCTGCGACAAGTTCAGGGTGCGATCATTACGAGGGAAATAAAAAAAATCGAATTTTGACGACAAAATTAAGGGGTGCGATCATTACGCGAGTGTGATCATTATGCGAGTAAATACGGTATGTTCTCCTCTTGGAGTGACGAGTTGTGTTGGCGCACACATGACATTATCTCTGCGTGCGGCTGCCTTGGGCAGAGGTCTGAGGCACCTTCTCGCGTAAGCGCGTTGCCGCAGAGAGCGAGAATACCTCGTGCGCGGCGGTGATAAACAAACTAAGAGCAGTGCCAATCAAGATAGAAATCAACTTCCGCCGCCCCTTCGAGAGCCTGCCGACAAGAGAAAAATCACGTTTCGCACGCCTCCGTTGCGGCGGAACCGAAACCGCGAAAGCGCATTGCTGCTGAGAGCGAGAATACCTCGCGAACGGCAGTGATATGCTAAGAGCAGCGCCAATCAAGATAGAAATCAACTTCCACCGCCCCTGCAAGAGAGTGCCGACAAACAGAAAAATGACGTTTCGCGTGCCTCCGTTGCGATCACGCGGCGAAACCGAAACCGCAAAAGGGGTGTTGCCGCAGTCTGCGTGACGCGCTCAAGCTAGAAATCAGTTCTGTTTATCTCCCCAAGAAGGTAGCGCAAATTTCAAATGCTTCTTGTATGTCCTGAGAGGTGGCAGCAGCTCCCAGTGAGCACACCATCGTCATTATGGCGCGAAATTTCAAACGGAGGTTCGAAACCGTACCCGTACGGCGAAGACCTTGCGGGACAGAAAACCGCCGCCGTACATGTACGGCGAAAACCTCCAAAGGGTTAAATTAAACTCGTACTAGCAGGAGCTGTGAAAAGTACTCTCCATTAAAGCAACGTGTCAAATTTTTAATGGTTTTGATATATTTTGCAGGCTTTCTGTAAATCAAACGTCTTTTTGCATAGCCACAAAATATACCCGTAATTGTGGTATCTCATACATGATATGCAAAAATTATAGCTCATAAAATTGCAACAAAGTGTTTCTTTAAGGTAATGAGGTTGTTTTAGGCATATCTGGCCTAAACAAAGGCTTGTTTAATTTTTTCCCAGGAAAATAATAAGTCATGCAGCGAAGGTTTAACAAGAAAAATGTAGCATGCCTCCGATTCTGGCAATCAAGAAAAGATAAAACCAGCAAAGTTTGGAACACCCCTGGTGCCATTCCGTTCACTCACTTGAGTTTCCGAAGCGGTTTGTCGACTATTTAATTCTGTGCCACCGCTGTGAATAGATCTGTGTTGATTCGGCAACAAACCACAACTTTAGTCACAGAAACCCAATGAAGATTAGGCCTATCTGCCTAAACAATGAAAATTCGCCACTGGTGGAATGTGATAACAAGTCGGAAGCTGCCAAGGAAAGCTTGCCACTAATATGTTCATACAGATGGCTTATCACAATCGGTCCATAGGTTACATGTACAGATTTGAAGGTTGCTGAAGTGCTGTCTGGGCTTACGGGCACCAGGCAGCAACCACCACAAGCGTGAGTACGAGTTCGTCTGTATACCAGCATGTAGACACTGGGCAGAAAGCTCCACCAATTCACACATTTACGCACTCAGTTCAGACAGTGCTCCTAACTGCATGCACAAATGCATGAATCTACATGCGTGACCACCCATACCTGAGAAGTTCAGTGTGCCTTCCAGTGGCTAATCAGCTATTTCCACATGCTAGCGTGATTTCCATACACACTTTTGTCGCCGTTCTTTGCTCAAAGTGTCACAAAACTTGCTTGTGGGACTAGAGCAAAAGACCCTATTCATAAAGTGAGGTCTTAATTTTTGAAGGATTGTGCAGCCTCTTGGCCACGATGTTTTCTGCTAGTCATCTCTTGGAAGAAAGGAAAGTTGCGAAGTTTTCGAAAAAGTGATCGATCTTGATGATAGATTCAGTGTTTGTGCTAGCCATCGCTCTAAATGTGACCATATGTATAATTGTGCCAGGAAGTGGGATTGCATTCACAAAGCACCAAAGTATATCCTCATTGGCAGGTTTTCTGGTGCCCGCCACTAAAGTTGTCGTCCGGCATGATGACAATGCAATTGCGGCAGCCATAGCGAATCGCAGTCAGCGCTTACATAAGAGTGGCCATGTGATTGCAGGCATTGTTTCCATCCCTGTTCTCCTCACCTCGGCCATGTTGATGGCACCCGTGGCGATGGTCTTGTAGCCAAGCATAGCACGGTTCTTGTACCGCTTGCGGCGCTGTAGAGTCACCAGCAACTGGTTGGCACCGCCGCCGCCCCCTTTGAGCAGGTGCGGGTACTGCATTGAAAGGAGTACAGGCATTGCCTTTTTAAGAACTGCTGGTTCTGCAGAATGACAGGCATTTTGAAGCTGCCAAGAACAGATTTTTTGGCAGCGTCCCTGTCTATGCTGGTAAGAAACAGATAAAACGATTTTACTTCATTATATAACGCGAGCAGACAGGAGAATGGCAGTAAAAAGCAGAACGCCAACACAGGTATAGCTGCAGAGGAACTGAGAGTTGCGCAAGTTGGTATAGCTGATAATCTAGCTGAGATTAAGAGGAAGACAAGTCGGGTGGGGCACATTTTATTTATTTTATTTGACACTGTCAAACTGTTGTGGGGCAAGCATTGGTAAAGAGACAATAAACAAAAATTAATATAAAAAGCACACATTACATAAAGTTTCAGTGAAACACAAATTGCATGCACAATAACTCGGAACAGTAATGCAAAATTACGTGGCAAGGAAATCACTACAATGACCTATTTTAGTTTAGTGACCAAAAAATGCCACATTTAATGCGTCGAAGAAAAGTCCCGGGATTGAAAACAGTGAACACGTTGGCACAGCTAAACTATAACCACAGTGGAATGTTTTCTACAAACCAGCTGTGTTCATATCTCAGCTCGGGCTTCTTGAAAGGTAGGGCTGCCGCTTAAAAAAAATTAAATTATGGGGTATTACGTGCCAAAACGAACACCTGATTATTAGGCATGTTGCAGTGGGAATTTTTACCACTTGAGGTTCTTTAATGTGCACCTAAATCTAGGTACACAGGTGTTTTTGCATTTCGCTCCCATCGAAATGCGGCTGCCGTGGCCGGGACTTGATCCCACGACCTCGTGCACAAAATCAAAACCACTAAGCAACCACGGAGGGTAGGACTGCCACTTCACAGCTTAGCAATGTTTATGTGTTAATACAAGCTGCTTACTGTTGTACTTCATCTAAATTTGATAGTCGATTTTTGCAATAGGGCTTCACTGTGCTTTGCAAATACTTGTATATAACCGTACAGCAACAAATTATCACAGGGATCATACTGTAGACAGATATATTACGCATTGTGCAGATATCAAAACTGACAAAACTTGCGTATTTGTAAGGTTCAATGCCGACAACAAGGTGTCCTCTATACGAAGGGTAGCTCATGCTCAGTTTGGCGGGACAAACATCTACAATACTAACTGTAAAAGTGTTTATTAGTCACCAGCGTTTTGGCCAACCGTCAGAGCAGGGCATGGACTCTCTGCACAAGCAGCACTCCCAAAGCAAAGCGCTGGAGACATTGAGCCATTGTAGCATTCCTCTATTTCACTACACAACGAAAAAACACTACTCTGCCTTTCCGCCAGAATTTGAGACCTGTGCTTGTTTCGGAACATTCTCGGTGCTGGCTTGTAAATGGTCACCGTGCCAATCGCCGGCCCTTGCAGCTGTAACTTGACGAGAGAATTTACTGTAACGTCCGTGTATCGAAGGTCACGTACATGTGTTATTGGATTTCATTCAACCAATTACCGTCACGTGTCACATACAGTTTTGTTTATGTCAACCCACTACTGTGATATATCTTATGCGATAGATGCAACATGCAGACGGTTGACTATGAACTGAAGAAATCTGAGCTCTTTATTAGGCAGACGTATGCCCTCCAATGCATTCTAAATCTACCAGAAGTAATAAGAATTCTAAAGGTTACTACAGACATGACCTGCGATTTGATGAAACAGGAGTGCTTTTCAAAAAGTGAAGCAGCTACATCCTTCATTACATAACGATGCTGCAAGCACATCTAACACATGACTAGAAACATAACATTGCAAGCATTAAAAAAAGGGGGGGGGGAACAAAACGAAACAAAAAAACAAGTGGCTTTATGTGGCTCACCGTGTCTGTAGAAATGGCAGTGCTCTCGCATAGATAAGCATGTGAAACATTAACGTACCTGCACCTCCTCCCCCCGCTCCCAAACTTGTGAACATTAATAAAATTCCAAAAAGCCTTGCAGACAACGCCAGGGAATGGGGGGGGGGGGGGGGGGGAGTGGAAAGGCAGCATGCATTGTCTCAAAGTTTACCCCCAGCACACATCTTTTGTGCGATACATATGCACTTTATTAGCGATGATTTAGCTTTAGACGCAGGACACAAACAATGGCAAACTTGAAACAGCAGAAGCATACAAGCAACATTTCCATCAACTCTGCTGTTGTTAATTTCGCCTGCTTCAGGAACTTGTCTGAACAAACATCATCAAAGCAAGAACCCCCTCTAGTGCTTCTCAATATTGTGCAAACGAAATTTCTTTTCCACAAAACTTGATGCGACATTCACAGGCTTGTGCAAACAAATTTTTTTAGGTTTGAAGTGAAGTCGAAGCAAATAGTAAGTATCGTAGAGTAATATCAAAGCAAATAGTTCGAACAGTTGTGGCATTTGCATAAAACCTTGACGTAAGAGCCAGAGTTGAGGCCACGGGAGCCTTTCGGCATTCACCCATCGTGCGTCGTTGCGATGATGTGAAGTGCGACCTTGACTGGGCGACGCCAGCAGTTCATGATGTGTTGCACAAATTCAGCTGCGTTTTCCGTCGACACACAAGCTTAACTCGCTCCATTCGGCAAGCGCACAGACAAACTTGGTGGGCACGCTCGCCACTTTTGTAGCCCTCAGGCCAGCCTGCGCGCATAATCTGAGGCCCAATCACTGATGTGCGGCAAACTTTGCGAGACGGTTCCCCGTCCACTTCCACACCTGCCTTCATTGTTAGGCCTAACCAGCTTTGCCTCGTCATGTGTCAGCCACCATAGTTACAGTTTAGTACTGCGTCGACGTAAAACTACTCACAGTGGCCGTGTAGCTCCCGCAAAGCTGTACAGCCATTGCAAATAATATGTTTGCATAATCGAGCAGGTGCAGAAATCATTAGACAACAGTGATTGAATTTGAGCTTGCCTTCTCTTGTCTATGAGCTATGAGATGCAACTTGCTCACGAAAGCCAAAGCTGTCGATTATACATTCTAAGTTTGCCATATTTTTGCACGTATACCACACACCAAAACTTTTAAAGTTTTAGCACTGAAATTGTGGTGCAGGTTATATGCGAATTTGAGACGTTAGTCATGGCTTCACGGCAGCACGAATTTCACCTCATACTGTGGTTTCACTGCAATGCAGCCTGCGCTGCCATGAAAACACCTTAAGGCACAATTCTCCGGGGCAAGCGTCATCAAATACGGCCCACATCGCCATGAAAACACCTTTAAGGCAAAGTTCTCCACCATCAGTGTCACTGAAGATGTGGGGAACAAGGTGGGGCTGAAGATACGATGCAGATCATTTGTGGATTTGCAAATGGATGTTTTTACAAAAATGTGTGCAGCTATTTCTGCAGGTTACATACGTGGATTCTTTAATTATTTTAATTTTAAAGGTGTAGTAATTGGGGGTGCTGCTTATATACGAAAATAAAACGTACATTCGTTCATTTCGAATACTTTCAGAACTTCGAATACTGAAATTTGAGTAGAAGTGATTATCGAACAGCATAACGTATTTACTTGCATAATGATCGCACTCGCGTAATGATCGCACCCCTGAATTTTGTCGTAAAAATTCAGCTTTTTTTTTATTTTCCATGAAATGATCACACCCCGAACTTGCCGCAGCGATATGTGCCAAGTCTAGCTAATAATGATCGCGCTTACCATCTGTCGAATGCTACGCGAACGACTCTTCAAGACAAACCAAGCGGTCTGCATGCACCAAACATTCTTAAGCAGATGCCCCATTTCCTTCCTTTCATCACTTTCCGCACTTCCATGCCAAAAAAAAAAACTACAACCAAACTTTCCTTTATTATGTGTAGGCTTTATAACGGTTGTGATCGACAACAACAACAAAAAAAAAGCGCCTTTCGATTATTCTCGTCTGCACTCGTGGGCCCGCAACAAATCGCGAGCGGCAACTATAGTAGCTGCGAAGTGTAGCCTATTCATACGCTGACGCTTGTAACACAGCTAAGATATTCGCCCACCCTTAGCGGAAACGCGCCATATTAGGATAGTAGTGAAGACAAATGCCGCAATTTCCGCAGCCTGCCCGCCATGTGTTCCTATGTCACTGGCAGCTAAGCGCGCCCACCTGTTTCTGTCCCCTCAAAGTGGACATGGCTACGTTATTACTGCAAACTTGCCGATATTAACGATATTATTCATTACTGAAACGGAAGAAACTGTTTCAATACACGTAATGTACTCAAGAGAAGAAAAAGAAATCGCGTTCGGCACGTTTGGCTTGCTCCGCCGGCCGCCATTTTTGATTTGGTGTGCCGCACTACATACAGCGGCAGCCGTCTATTTGTTGACCTGTTGTCATTCCGCAGCAAATGAGGGACGAAAAAAACATTTTTCTTTTTGTGGGAAATTTAACCCGCGTAATGATCACACCCCTGAATTTGCATCAATTTTTTTGCCAAAAAGGTGCAATCATTATGCGAGTAAATACGGTAATATTCAACAGAATATTCGAAAGATTGAATATTTACACAAGCCTAAACATTTGTAATATTGTAGAGAGGGCCAGAATTTGTAAACTTTATGAGAAATTCTGAGAGTTGGCATGTATAAAAAAAAGACCGTCAGAGTTGAAACTTAGAAAGACTACTATCAATTGTGACATGGCTCCAATATGCAAGTGCCAACCACACGTCACCATTCATTACTGCACCCTCCAGTACTGAGTTTACGACGTGGTGGAGCAAGAAGTGCTGCCCACCTGAAGAGAGAAGGAGAGGTCGAGCTCCGTGTCCAGTAGTCCGCTACTCGGCACCTGGATGTCATTGGAGCGCAGCGTCCGCTTGGAGCTCTGCACAGTTGGAGGGGCAGTGTGGGAAAATTGACTGCCAAATGCAATTTCAAACATAAACGCACGACTTCAGACGAGGACATAGACCCCTGACCAGACAACAAAAAGTGCTGAACTTCAAGTGAGAATCTTCTTTTACGAACGAGAAATATAGGCATGTTGCAGAGTGAAAATAAACTACAAAGAAAGAAGCAAGAAGAGCAGCACAGATCAAATGCCGATAAAAACACTAACTTGCTGCCTATATTGCAAGCCTACAATCCCCCCAAAGTGACCTTCTGCTATAAATTTTGGGAGTGTATGGGTATACAGCATAGGCGATATAGCAAGTCAGGTTTTAATTGGCATCTCATTTGTGCTACTATTTTTGCATGTTCCTTTGTGGTTTGTTTTCCTTTTGCAACATGTGTGTACGCCATATTTTCTTTGGATTAACATGGTGCATCACACCGAAAATGCACGCAATGTGTTTGAGCTCTTCTCATCCCACTAACAGATTCATTGTAAAACGAATGATATAATATTAGGTATGGTATTGTAAAATATACATAGGAGCATCACTCTCCTATCACCTTTGCTGGTCGCAGAGTAACAGCTGCGAGCAACACTGAAAAGGTTATTACGATCGTGCAAGAACCAGTGAGCCTGTGTCCTCAGACTGAAAACTGCACTCAACAGCCCCGGAAGCTGTAACTGACCAGTGGCATTACAGCAGTAGCAGCTAAGTGCGCTACACCATGTCAAGCACATTCGGCAGGCTACACCTTATGTGTGTTGGTCAAGTGGCCATGCTTCTGCTTAGTGTTTTGAAGGAAGTATCCAGGGTTAATTGTTGGTATCTAGTACCGAAAAGCTGCCCAGTTGACTATGAAGGACACTTTGGCATGGAGCATGGAATGAATTTTGACAAGGGCTTACGTTTAAGTGCATGAGCATTTTCATATCCCACCCAAACCAAAGCTGGAATGTGACCGACGACGTTCGGTCCCACAGCTTAGTAGCAGAATCCCATACACAAGCAGCAGGTAAATATTTTAATCCAATGCTCTTTTCTGAAAGCGTCTCGCTCCCTCACTCTTTAAAAAAAGTTCCAATACACGTACGTGCACAAAGGTGCATTCCACTATCATGAAAAAAAAGGAATGTGTTGCAAGTTACATAAATGACGTTGGACTACAGTGTTAACACCAAATAAAGGCATCATTAAGGCTACTAAAATCTCTCTAAATTTAGCAACTTTCTCGTTATGTCAGCAGCACCGCTGGACTGAGGTAACGGGAGATCACTGGGAGATGCATTTCTCCTGCAACGAACCTAAGTAAGCCGATGCTGATCGTGGCGACAGTGAGGCAACACAACACTGCCTAGTTGGGCAATCTTTTCATCTGCACAAGGGGCATGCTGACTTGGCCTACCTGCATCCTTACAGCGATGCTGATCGCAGAAACCTCGCCACCAAGAGGCCGAAGCAACAGCAAGCGGGTCAGCGTGAATGAGCATTGCCTGCATTGAAAAACGACAATGGCCTCAATACATGTTGAAATACACGCGGGTTTGTAACAACCAAAGAGAGCCAACAGAGAGCAAAGACACGGAAAACATAGAGCAAGAGTACTGCGTTTTCGCAATTGAAGCATGAAAACATTAATGAAATGAGAGATGAAAGTGAAAGGAAGACAACTTGTAGCCGGTGGGAGCCAAACCTAGAAAATCTACTTGATGAATACAATGCTCCATTAATTTAACCATGGCGGCTGTCCCTCTATTCGATTTCTTCATCATTTGTTCACACAGACTAAATTTAAGCCTGGGAGCATTTGCCTGTGCCACTGACAGGTGGAAGATGTAGAACAAACTGTCAACAACAGGCGTAACATAGTAAATGAGCTTAGGAACCAGCAACTAGTCAATAAAATTCTCGTATGCCACTGCAAAGCATCAAAGCTGGTACAGTCAAGACCTTGGCTATGCAATGACTTGCACTGCTAAATTAAACTGTAGAGTTTATTTATTTCATTACAGAGGAGAGTGCAGGCTTCTTTTAAAAAAAAATAATAATATATAGCATAAAATCAGTACAGAAGAATGCAACAATGTAAAGGAAATACAGTGAAAGTTTACAAAAAGAGTGAAAAAGACAATACAGATAACCATAAAAAAAACAATATTGTGCAGATAACTACAAAAAATTATCAACGATAGCTGCATTGAATGACATGGTGGTGGCAATGGAGTGGGGAAGGCAGTTCCAGTCCGTACAAGTTTTAGGTATGATGATGATATGTGGTGTTTAACGGCGCAAGGGCCAAGTCTGTCCAAAGAGTGCCAATGTTTTGGGTATAATGAAGTCTCAGAAACATATCAGTATTACAAATAGGAATAGCAACTTTATGTTGGTGATCAATGCATAGTGACAGGTAAGATGGCTGTGAAATAAGCTCACATTCTAAGAGATGGGTTACGTAAGAATATTTTCTTCAAGAGGCAGAGACGTGAGACTTTCCTTTGTAAAAGTAAGTTTGGGAGTCCAAAATTGGCCGTCCTAGCTGAAAGAGTGCCAGTATGATCAGTTAAAAGTGAAATGATCGATTTTGGACTGACCCTATTGCACCAACCAGATAGCGAGGGCCTGGGTCCCAGATTGCGGAGGCGTACATGAGCTTAGGTCAAACTAATATTTGATAGAGCAGGTGCTTGAGATGGGTTGGTGCTTCTGCTAAACTGCGATGCAAATATTCGAGGGTGCGATTAGCATTGTAGTAATGAAGTCAATGCACACATTCTAAGACAAATCGTTCATAAAGCACACCAAGGTACTTATAGGAAGTGACATGCTCAAGCATTGTTCCGTTAATCTTGTAAGCACATAATATGGAAGAATTTACTACACCAGGTGAATTTCATGCTCTTACGTTTATTTGCATTTATTTTAATCAACCACTTCTTAAACCTGTTAGACAGAAAAATTGTCTAGGTCTGACGGCAGGACAGACGAATTAGTCGTTACTTGCAGCATGATAAATGATGCAATCATGAATGAATTGTTTTATATGAGAATAGCTTCAATCTCCTGAAAATGCACAATGGATTATCAGGGATGCCATACTGGAGATCTCTGGATTAAATTCGACCACCCAAGGTTCTGAAACTTAGACCTAAATCTAAATACATGAGCATTTCTGCATTCCCCTCCCATTAAAATGCAGATGCCGTGGCCAGAAATTGGACCTATGACCTCGTGCTTAGCAGCGAAGTGGAATAACTGAAAAGCCACTGCCTCAAAATTTCTCACATTGACTCATATAGATTTGTAATGTGCTTGCCCGTGGAACGCATCAGGTTGACAAATTCAGGGCCGCTTTCACCGAGCGCACTTTGCTAAGCACAATTCTAGTGGCTTAATTTTGCAATCAAAAACAGTCATTAAGTATTGATGGCTATGGCAACTGCTTACACAAAAACCACCTGATTAGTATTATCATTTAGAAAGAACTGTTAATGTTACTTTTTGATCGTGAAAAACATACCTGCCAACCTGAGAACATTACAATTGGTGAAAGGCTCATAAACATTGCAGAGAGGGGGGGGGGGCGAGGGGAAGGGGAATAAGCACACATTTTTTGAAGAGATTACCCTGAGAATGTGCCTTGTCTGGAATACATGTGAACTTTGTTAACAGTGATTTAATTTTAGACACAGCGCACAAAGAGCAGCAGACTCAGAACAGCGTAGAGTGACAAGTAACAAATTGATTTTAAATCATGGCGACGTTTTCACTAAATTTGCTGTTCCCCAGTTTGCCTGCTCCGGTAACTGATCTGCGTAAACTTGCTTGAAGGAAGTGCCCATCTGGTATCCTTCCCACATCAGAAGATGGAAGGTACGGACACTCGAGAGAAATGTTGCCATGAACAAAATTTATTTCTCTTAGTACTTGATGCAATTATTGTAAAATTGTAATAACTGGTTAAAGTTTGTAAACTCTACAGAAAATTTCAAAGAGTTTGCCAGTATTTGAAATACAGCTTCTGAATCGCATTCTGACAAATCACCTTGACAACAACAGCACTTCACCTCGTCAACCTTATAATTCACTGTGATACTCATAAGAAATTGGACAACAGCAGGGTAGACACGATAGCAGCAGCTGCTGAAAGAGCAATGGAAGTTCAGGACAGTTCTTGTTGAATGAAATAAACACAGTTTTAATGATACCTATGCAAAAATATCACTTATTTTTTTCTGAAGCTCTTGTTTACTCTTAGCAGTGCTATTGTTTAGACTATGTTTAGAGTTCACTGAACGTGTTTCGCTGTCAAGCACACTGCAGTTTCGTTAAACTTTCCCATGTGACAGCTTCCAAATGACTAACACCAAGTGACACTTGCTCAAAATGACACATTGCACAAAAGGTGTAGATTCGTTTTCTATACTGGCTCCAACGTCTCATATCACACCTTGTTTTGATATTGGCCGCGCAATATTGCCACAACCACACACACAAAGAAAGGAACGATATGGCTGGGACTTCAATTGGATATCAGCAGGGCTTCATTGTATTCTCATATACATTCTTCCTTTCCTTGTGTGTGTGCCGTTTCCAATTTGCGCTGTCACTATGAATAGAAGCTCTGGAAATCTGCCAGCCTAAATTCCAATTTCGACAGCCTTACACGATATATTATTAACGATGATAATAATAATATCTTATACAGAAATTCTCCTTTCACGGGGGCATGCACAACAAAGTTCATTGCACGATTTCAATACATAAACTAAATAAAAACATACCTCCTGCAACCTCGCTGTCTCGTGTCGACAGAACCACCCTGGGGAAGTTTACGAAATGAAATGCTAAGCCAACATTTTCCAGAGTTTGTTTTTTTCAATGCTGTTAGTGGTAGATGTTTCCACAAAATATTAGTGACATTCGGTTGATCTTTGTCTCATGAATATCAGAATTGTTTTTAAGCAGACCTAGCAGAATAAATTGGCCAAACTAACTATTCATCAGATAACTCCTTATGCTTTTACAAGACAGACTTGAGCACATTTCAACAATGTATTCTGACTCCTTTTTCTTCCTACACTTCTTTTTGCTCTGTAAATATATCAATGCCGATTAGCTTCTCCTGGTTTCTGTAGCCTACTCCCCACTGTCTTTCGTATTTTTCCTCATATATGTACACTTACAACTCAAAGATCAAAGCTGCACAATTCGTATGATGCATTTATTATGTATACTCGTTTGTGTACTGTTCATGTTAGTGCCCTTCCTGTAATAATAACTATTAAGATTAGTACCACATTAAAAATTTAAGAATATTATATCTGCCTTCTTTTCTTTTGTAGACATTATTTCGGAGTTTATGTGTCAAGCAGCTTGTATTATACATTTTAATTTTGTTTCCTTGCCTACTGCAATAAATTATTGTGGCTTCATGCAAGCAAACGGCCTAAAATGCCTCGCAAGACATTTCACTCACTTTATCTACACGATACACATCAATGCAATCAATTGCCTGAAATGTTTACGGCATTAATGTCAAATCAAGAACATTCCAATTCTGAACGAAGCACTACCCCTCGGTAGAAGCTGATGAGAGAAAAAAAAAAAAAGCAGCAATTATCGTTATTTAGGCACGGCTCGACTTAATGGAAAATGCACTGGACCCATCCCAAAGACAGTTGTCCCCTTCGTGAGCCAGGTTCACATTTGTGGAGACGAGTTGTTTTCGCCTGTTCAGTCAAGCGGTGGCCAAGAAAAAGCAGCAGACAATGAGCTTCAGGTGAATTGAACCTCCTGCATGCTGAAGGGTTCTTCCTTTCACTTTCAAGGTGCTACATACTGTTACAGATGACCACTTTGCTGGAGGTACTACAATGGTTCACAGGATGTGCGACGTGATGCGTACCGGCATCAAAATGGAAAAGAATAATTTTTCTATGTTCGTAACGCATGCTGTCGATAATGAAATTGCGCACGTGCCATGTGCTTGAATTTTTTTCTTACAAGAACGGAGCCATTACTGCATCCACAATGACTAGATCATTATTTACCATCCAGTTACGTACAATGACTCGTCAGAAAATGCACCATCCCACCGACTTGTCTTAATTGCAGAGCAGTGTCATGCACTGTGGACTGAAGTGTAAATTTGGCATATTTATAGATAGTCTTTAAAGGTTTACAGTCACTTCAGCATATGCTACAGAGGATGAAAGTAGAAGCCTAAATACTCTCAAGACATTCTTTACATTACTTGACATTTTAATTCGAATGCATTGTTACTGCCTATTACCAGTTTTCTCCCACCGAAGGTCGCGAGTTACAGTGCCTTAATTAACTTTGTCCTACTTAACACCAAAGGCCGCAGGTTTGCCTCCCACCCAAGATTGTGTCTTCAAGAGGCTTAACCCTATCACAATAAAATGTGCCTTAATCAAATTTGCCTTAATTAGCCCCACTGCTCGTGCTGACGCTTCTTCTCCTCGGCTTCATGCACTCTTGAAGATATTGATGGCCTAATTCGCTTTAATTAACACCAAAGGTTGCGGGTTCGACTACCACGGAAGGTTCTAGGTTCGAGTGCCTTAATTAACTTTATCTTATTGAAATGTACCTTAATTAACTTTGCCTTAATTAGCACCCCAGTATGTGCTGACGCTTCTCTGCCTCAGCTTCACGCTTTCTTAAAAATATTGATGGCCTAATTCGCGTTAGTTAACACCAAAGGTTGTGGGTTCGACTGCCACTAAAGGTCAAGGGTTTGATTTCCACCAAAGATCATGGGTCTCAATTAACTTTATCTGAACACCACAGGTTGTAGGTTCGACTCCCACCAAAGGTCAAGGATTCGGTTCCCTATAAATTTTGGGGCCATAACGTCAGATAGCAAATTTTTAGGCCCATGAGGCATCAAAGCCATCCACCCATTAACCAACAATAACCTAACAGAAAGGACCGCTCTGTTAACTATAATTGAGCCACTAGTAAAAAATGGTGAACATTAATTATGTCTATTTGAACAGTGCTCCACAGATATCAGGTAATCTTAAGTTTGTGGGTTGAGGTCAAGAGAAACAGAATATGGGGGCTTGTCTCTGTTATGTTGCGTTCCGAGAACATTTCTTTCTTTTTTTCTTTTTTGCTGCTGCTGTTGCTATTTCACTTGTTTCCTTTCCTAAGACTGCCACAAATTTACGTTTTGTGCTTCTAAACCATCTCCTTACTGACCCCATGCCGCAATGGATTTCTCTTTGTGCAACTTTTACTTCAAGAATTACACCAGTGATGGAAATGTTAGGATTACCTTTGCTGTGCTGAAAACAAGGTTCATTTAATGCCTTGCGATTTTATTCAAACATATATAATATATATATATATATAGTTTTTTTCCACATGCAACTGCTTTGATAGTGCTCAAGTTTCACAATGAGAATGCCTTTAATCAGTCCCCGTAGTGCGATACACCACTTGGCATCAAGGCTTGCCTGGTTTGTGCAGATTAAGTTAGAAACCACACATCACCATCTAACAAGTGAGCAGCAGCTGAGACATGGACTTGTTTTGCTCCAATCAGAAACTAGCAAAGTACGAACAGTGTTAATAGCGGCAGAACAGCCACCTTAAGTTACGCTGCTTTGTTTCGATTAGATGAAATAGTTTTGTGGTCTCGATGAAACCAAGACGATAAAAGCAAAACGTTCAGATCAACTGTGGAGCTCCATGGCGCCATTCTTCTGTTGCAAAATTATCCATGCTTCTTTTGTTTTTCTTTAGTTGCAGGCAAGAAAGAGGTGAAACCAGTCTACAACTCTGCAGCATCTCGCGTTTCTGGTGCAGATTAATAGTGGTCGAATAATACGGGAGTCACACGGTGCTCTTTAAATCGCAAGCAAGCCCGATCAGGATCAAATTTCTTTATTGCAACTGGCGGCTTTGCGCGAGATGCAGGATGGAGCTCATCACAGTTGAGAAATTTGATCCTGATTGAGCACGATCACGATGGAAAGAAAGTGGGAAGCAGGCCATGTCCCTGAAGCCAACATGTCGACAAGGCAACTTGGCATCCTGCCCCCCTGGCAAAAGGTTCCCTTCTCAAAACGTTGGCTCCGGCGACAATTTTTGTTTGACCGGTGTTGGGGAGCTATTCTGTAAGCATCCAGCTAGGCCGTGATTTTGTAGCGATGGCTTTTCCAATGCTAATGCCTTTCAACACTTTTCGCGTTCGTGAGTGGTCAAAGAGAAGCAGGCCTGGGGCGGAGCATCTCTTGACCACTCACAACCACGGCCACACACGGCCACTCACGAACTTGAAAAGCACCGAAAGGAAATAGCATTGGGAAAAGGCACTGCTACAAAATCGCAGCCCTACTGGTCATGTTCATTTTGTTTGCTGCTGAAGTGCTGATTGGCTGGGGGGGCACCTGCCTCCTGCTGACACGTACCCCAGTCCAGCCAATCAAAACTCCAGCAGCAGATGAAATGGACATGTACACACTTGAAGAATAACCCCCCGGGTCATTTCGTTTTCCTCGTCTCCTTGTGAACTACTCTGTCTTCTTTCCATTTCCTTGATGGCGAAGTGCACTTTGCACCATTGTTTTCAAATATTTCCTTTTTTTATTGGCAATCTATGCAACGAAAATGCCAAATGCCGCACTCAACAATGCAGGCCACAAGATGTGACCTTGTTAAGAAATTTGAGCACTAGCAAAGTAGCGGCAAAGTGCACTATGTTTTTTAAAGTTGACACTATAAAGATGCAAGTTAGTACACATAAATGGATCACAAGGGTCCACTGAATGACACAACATGCAACACTATGCGCATGTAGCTTTGATGGATAACCTATCAGCTGCAGCCTCCAAAGAATTTAGCTAGAATGAAAAGAAAGTACAGAAAGTGAGCGAGGATTTGGAGCTACACCAGTGGAGTGTAATCAGTCAATTTCACCACAAAAATGTTGTGGTGCTATGCCTGCACGGCACTTGCTCTCAGGGGCGCGATCTCCAGCAGACATTGTTAAATATTTCAAAATGCCTCAGTAATGCAAACGTTACACTATACTACACAGAAACCAAAGTAGCACAATGGTACGATCTACTTCTCCGCGCCTACAAGGTAGTCATCCCAGAAAAGAAGCAACAATTTAATGTCTTTTGTGATTACTGATTCGCGGTATTAACAACCGAAAGCAACGCAGCGGATACGCGTCCGCACACGATCGCTAACACCCGGCAGCAAACTAAGTGGTGTGACGAAGGACGTCGGAGTCCGGACGCTCGCAGCGACGGACGCACGACGCTCCCTTATTAACGTCAATTTGCTACTGTACGTCATGCGATAAACAAACAGCTGCACGGGAAATGGGTGCCTGTGGTGCACCACAGTGCTCGAAGTCGCGAAGACGAACGCAACCGGCACATAGTGCTTGCGCAGTGCTGCGTGAGTCACCTCTTACGATACATTTCTTCAAGCACTGCGCGACGGCTGCCGATCGCGATAACCGCCCTTCTCCTCGACGATAACCACGCAACAGACGGATATGGCACATTTCGGCAGCGACCTTAGTCACCACAGGCGTTGCCAGTGGTCGTGAAACCAGAAAATATCCTCGGAAAGACGTCACACGCGTCGATTCTAGAGCAGTGGCAGGCACTAGTTTCGCGAGATCACTGGGGGCGGAGCATAAACTACACCAGCACGCCCGCATTCGAGCACGCACCGCTTCTGCACGGATCGGAAAGACCTCGGGCGTGATCGACGGGCTTTTGGCGTGCGCGCTGTGCAACCGGTGATTTCTGAATGAACGCACGCACGGGAGGGTGCAGTCGCGGAACGAGAAAAACGTAAAACCCGCGCCTGGAATTCCGTCCCCACGCGCGGGTTGTCGAGAAGCTACGACATGCCTGGGTATGCAGTTGGGCGTCGTCTTGTCCACCTCCCAGGCGGCGAACAGCTTCATAGGCACGGGCCGAGCGCTCGGCGGGCGCGCCGTCGGTTTGCCGCTGTCCCCCATGCTGCGCGGCGAAAGGAGGCTCGTCGGCCCAGCCCAGCGTGTGCGAGTGTAAGCCTAAGGAAGCGTCTCGGCGATCTCAGTGGTCTCCGGCCGGCTCGCCGCCACCACGGGTTGTTGTTGTTCCTGGTGCCACTGTCGCTGCTGCCATGAGCGTCACCGTCGCGAGCTCACGCACGTTCACAAAGCCCGAGGCCACCACGATAAACAACGCCGACCCCACCGACGACACACACTCATGATCACACGACCCAAGCAGCGGCGGTGACCGTGACACAAACGCGCACATACGGAACCGAGAGGGGGGCGTTACGCGGCGTACAACCGTGGAGAGGTGAGTGCACTTGTGCAGGCCTGAAGCCTTACTAGAGAAATGATATAACTTTACGGTAGATGCAAAGTTACACCCTTTGGCTTGCCCCTTCTGCCACACAACAATAATCGTTATCTGCCTTGATGCGTTTCCTTTCTTTAACGCTGCGAGCCCGGAACTTTCCAGTAACGAACGGCACGCGCGTTATCATAAGGGGAACTCCGAAGGGTGTAAACTCTTCTATGCTGATAACGTGCGTGCCGTTCGTTACTAGAAAGTTCCGTGCTCGCAGCGTTAAAGAAAGGAAACGTATCAAGGCAGATAACGATTGTTGTTGTGTGGCAGAAGGGGCAAGCCAAAGGGTGTAACTTTGCCTAACATTCTTAAAACGGTTGCACCCTTTGGGGTGTATATTTGTCCCACAACAATAATGGTCATCTGCCTTGCTTGCGTTTCCTTTCCTGAAAACTCGGCGCTCGCTACTTTCCTGTCGAGAACGCTGCGTCACACTGATAAGGCGCATGACGTTCGTGACTGGAAAGTACCGGGCTCGCAGCGTTAAAGAAAGGAAACGCGGGCAGCACGGATGACGATTATTGTTGTGGGACAAGATACGCCCCAAAGGGTGTAAATTTTTCTAAGAGTGAAGAGTGTAGAACAGTTTACACCCTTTGGAGTGCCCCTTCTGATAACGCGCGTGCCGTTCGACTGGAAAGTTCCGGGCTCGCAGCGTTAAAGAAAGGAAACGCATCAAGGCAGATAACGATTATTGTTGTGTGGCAGAAGGGGCAAGCCAAAGGGTGTAACTTTGCCTAAGAGTGTATACCTGATGGTTGTTTCGGCACGCATTTATCAATGTAATTAGCATTCCTAGAATATTTCACGCACTTTGCTGGAGGTATCTATATATCGGTGTCTTTGAGCGCTTTCCCGCGAACTTGGGTCAGTAGTGGAACCATCCGTAGGAACTTGAGTCACTGATGATATGTGCCGCCCTTTAATTAAATGGACTGACAACCAATATGTATGGTACCCTTCTTTCTTTCTTTTTTTTTTAGTGCAACGAAAAACTTATTGGTCAGAGTGTCTAATCATGAAGTGCTAAAGCGAAAAACGCCGTGGAAAATTTATTATCAGAATTTTTCGATCTGGGGGGCAGTAAGGATGCAGTCGTTCACTGGAAGCATGCTGAAAATGGTGATAAGTTAGCGCGATAGTGATCATACGCACGAGACGTTCATTTGAGGGATCGCCAGTCGTTTGTGTGCAAGCCCGAGTAAGAGCGGGCGCGAGAGAGAAAATCTGGGGACTTTTGTTCCTTGAATATATATATGACTCTGCCTAGGTACTGCGTGTTGTAGGCGTTTGTCCCTAGGCGTGCCGGCATCGCTCGGACGCTGGCTGCCGGCGCGGTCAAGCAGCGGGCTAACAGTCGTGCCGGATCGTAGCCTTCTCGCTCCTTACGGCGATGTGCCTTGTAAATAGGCAGTTTTAGTTGGGCGTTTGCAACCACCCACGTGCGCAGGGCGCAAGGTTGTGCGTGCGTAGCGTAGAGCGCGCGCACCATACGGCAAAGTAGTTGGCCGGACGCGAAAGCTGACAAGGGAATTGCTGACTTGCACGCGTAGGAACCAGGAACCAGTAATGTGCTACTCAGCGCCGCCACATGCCACCTTCTGAAACTGTGAAGCCGATATCAGCCGCCACGAAGTCATATCGCCACGATGCCAGAGACATACCTTCGGCAACAGTGATATCGAAAAATGCGCTCTCGTGGACACGCGAGAACTTCCCGCAAAGGCCGCTGAGCCCGCAGCGGACGCTACGCAGCTTTTGAAAAGCTGCGGGCGCACGCAAGATACCGTGCGTGCTCCTGCGTACTACGCATGCGCACTGACGCCTCCGCGAGTTTGCTGCGTACGCAGAGCTGCTGCGGACGCCCACATAAAATTGTCTAATCACAGAAGTTTCTGTAGGAACAGTAGCGACCGTAGTAGAACCCGGGCCGCATATTTTGAAAGTCTGGAAGGCAGAGCGCCTTAGCAACCGCGATTGAACGCGAGTGGCTGAAAGGCCGCCGGTGACGATGACTGACCCAGCACCATCGCCGCAGGCGCCAGAAAGTCTGTCCGACGTACCTTCAGACGCAAAGTTCTGATATTTCAGAAGTCGCGGGGCGCTGTAGTGCTGAACTTAGCGTCACAGGTTGGCGGCTGGACGTAATTATATTTATTCAAACGTATTTTTTTACTAATTGTAACAACGTGTCATTATTCCGCATTATTAGCGGCGCCTCCAGGACACCAAAGCGGCAACGAAGACACCAAAGCCAGCACCCGGACTTGTCCGTGGGTTGGGGCTCGCCGCGGCCTGCGCGTGCCAGGTGTGCATATAAGATCGGCTGTCAGAGAAAGAGAAACAACTTCATCTAGTCGCCTGCAGAACGACACCATTACGAAAAAGAAGCAGAGGGAAATCGCACGCTGAGAAGACCGATAAACATAAATACAGCGCGGCGCAACATGAGAAGTAATGATATTGAAATATATAAGAAATTAGAAGAAAAGAAAAAAAAAAAGATTGAATCGTCGCGATGGCACGAAATTATTTTTGGACAGCTCTGATAGCGTCCGCGCAACAATAATTGCTTGTGCACTGTCAAACGCTCATATTATGCGGCCTAAAACTCACGGCGCGGTGCCAAAATGCGTTCGCAGCGAGAGCAAAGCATTGTGCGCAGACATGCATGCAGATGCGCAGTATAGGTCGCTGCGAACCTGTGCGATCGCTGCATTGAGGCTTCATTCTGTTATGCTCCATTCGGTTATACAGACAGCCCACTATAAGAACGTATTTCACATTTCATTTATTTTTCACCGTAAAGGCCCGGAGGCATTACATAAGGGAGGGCTTTAATCCTTGTAACAATGTTAGAAGAAATGTACAGAACAGTAAAGAACAACAATAAACAAATACAACTCAGGAACAATTGTGAAAAAGAAGGAAACATCGTGTTAGAGTAAGGGTTGGTGGAATCGGCAATTAAGCAGAGTGGTTATTTAACATTTCGCGGAACGTTTTACGGTCAGTGCATGTCACGATATCTTCTGGAAAATGGTTCCAATGGGTTATAGCGTCGGGAAAGAATGAAGTGTTCATGGCAGATGATCGGGTGTTAATGTTTGCTATGGGACGACTGTTTCTTAAGCGAGAGGATGTACGTAAGGGTGGATTCAACAGGGAATGCCTGGAGTGTGGATGGTAATAAAAGGTGTGAAGCAAGCAGAGACGAGAGATGATCCGGCGGGAAGCAAGTGATGGTAGTTCAAGTGAACGTTTTAGTGCGGTTATGCTGGTATCACGAGAGTAATTGGAAGTTATAAACCGAGCAGCGCGATTTTGTATTGCTTCTATGTCATGGGTTAGAAATGATTGGGAAGGGTGCCAGGTAGATGACGCATATTCTAACTGCGGACGTAGGAATGTTAGATATTCTAGCTTTTTTATTTCGGGTGATGCGGCTTTCAGGTTGAATTTTAAGTATCCAAGGGTGCGTGAAGCATTAGAACATGTGGTGTCAATGTGAGTTGCCCATGGTAGTGTCGATGTCATGGGAACGCCGAGATATTTGTAAGACGGGGCATGATTGATAGGAACTGAATTTATTGTGTAGGTGCGACTGGTTAAGCTGTGGTTGCGGGTGAATGACAGAGCTTTGCATTTAGTAATGTTAAGCGGCATGTACCATTTCTCGCACCATACTGCGATGGAATCGAGATCCTGTTGTGGAGCGGCGATTTCATTCGAGCCTTTGATTGGGGAATATAGGACACAGTCATCCGCGAAAAGACGTAATTTATTCTTAATGTTAGCAGGTAAGTCATTGATGTAGATGAGGAAAAGCAGAGGCGATAGACCAGCGCCCTGTGACACACCCGATGTTACGCTGCTAAGAGATGAATTATGGTTATTTGCAGAGGTAAACTGTGCGCGCCGTTTTAAGAAGTGTTCAAGCCAGGCAGGCAAGCTATTTGGGATTCCGATAGATGCAAGTTTTTGAAGTAGGTGATTGTGGGAAACGCGGTCGAATGCTTTTGAGTAATCCAAGAAAATGGCATCAATCTGCAAATGAAGGTCCATGAAATGTAGAATGTCATGGGTGAACTCGGCGAGTTGGGTCTCGCATGAAAATAGTTTTCTGAAGCCGTGCTGGTGAGGGTAAAAGAAGTTGATAGATTCCAGGTGAGACATTAGGTTGGATGAGATTATATGTTCTAGAAGTTTAGAAGGAATGCTGGTCAGAGAAATTGGTAGATAATTTATAGCACGGGAGCGGTCGCCAGTCTTGAAGATTGGTACGACATGGGCCTTTTTCCAGTCGTCGGGCAAGCTTTCAGTCTTTAAGGATTGCGTAAATATTAGATGTAGTACCTGGCTAGAAATGTTCCTGGTGTTAACTAGTATTTTCGCGTTAATTCCATCACACCCGGCTGAGGTGGTTAGTTTGAGTGAATTTATGAGGCTACATATGCCATCAGGGTTGATCTTGATGTCTGGCATTAAGTTTACTGGGAGTGGTGGTATTGGTTCAATGGGAGTTTCATTAGTGTTGGAGAAAACTGAGATGAAGTAGTCGTTAAGAGCTGACGCGCATTTCTCAGAATTAATGAGATTACCATCCGGATCTGTTAGTTCAATCTGTCTAGAATCTGTCTTTACTGAAAGTAAGCGCCAGAATTTATTGGGGTTTGATCGTAGAATCTTCAGAAGGTCATGATTAAAGAAGTTATCTTTGGCTATTGTCAGCTCCTGAATATATTGGTTAGCGCACAGTTCGTATTTTTCCCACGTTTCTGAGTTATTTGTTAGTTTGGCTTTTCGGTAAAGCCTTTCCTTTTTAGCAAGGAGAGCTTTCAGTCGTTTATTAAACCATTCATTGTTACAGTCGGATTTCACGATAACTGTTGGTATATATCTAGCTTCCAGGTTAAGCAATACATTCTTATAAAGTTGCCAGTTGCTATCGACAGTTCTTGATAAGTAAGACTGCTGAAAATCATTAAAACAATTTTGGAGTTCGTTATTTATGGCGTCAAAGTCCGCCCTCCTGTTTGCTCTCAGTGTTTCCTTACCTTTCACGCAAGGAGCCGGTTCAAGAAGCCGGTTCGGGAGATTCCATCGCGGCGACCGCGTGCAGTGGCGCTCACTGTACATATTCGATAAAGCGATATCGTCTGTAAACGATTCTGTGCCTTCAGTTTGCCCAAGATAATTATTTTGACAATAACAACTTCCCTCGTTCTGAGCGTTCTTACATAAATCTTCAGTAGGGCTGCCGCTTGGTGTTCTTATTGGGCGCCGTAAGCCAAACCTATGAGGAGCGCGCCGCGTTATCCCTCATACTACGCAAGGAAGGCGCTTCCGACAGATGGCGACTCCGCAAGTCCTCGGCCCCAATCAAGGAGGTTAAAGAAAACAGTTTTTCTTTAACCTCCTTGGCCCCAATATTCAAGGAGCAAAAGCTTCCAGATTTTCTCTCTCGCGCCCGCTCTTACTCGTGCCTACGCACAAACTACTGGCGATCCCTCAAATGAACGTCTCGTGGCAGAAGACAAGTGCGATCGTACCTGTAACAAAGGATGATTTTATTTGTGAAGTCGATGTTCCTGCGAGTCATGTTTTCCGAATTGTTAAATTATTTCTGCGATAACAGCGACGTGTTTTCGTGTTCAACTGCTCAGAACGAAACCAATTCGATGGAAAACAACACGACGCCTTTACACGTGATACCCTGGACGAATGCGTGATAGGGAGTTCAGCGTGTTACCATAGCCATGCGTGCGTGTTTGATTTCCGAAGCGTAGAATAAAGCGCGAGTGTCTGATAATCTACGAACTGCAATTTTAAGCAATAATTACGCTGTACTTAATAACAGTCGACTTACGTACAGTAATCTCACATAATGCATTCGAAGTACGAAGACTTTACCACCAGGTCTCGCCACTTACTGGTTTTTCATAAAGCCCATTGATCTTCGTAAAGTACGGCCACGCTTTGAAGAATGCCGCTTCCTCCTCGCGCGCTCTGGCCTAGGCCGACGCCGGGTCGCTATTGGCCCAATAACCTCACGTGGGCCCTCGCGCCGTGAATGAGCGCCATTTTTGCTCAAGAAGCGTCTACGGAGTGGCGAGGAGCGCATGCTGGCGCCGTTGCTACGTTCGAGCAGTATAGGCGGCGCCACGGTCGAGGAGGGGGCGTGAAATAGAGGAGAAACAAGGAGGAGTGAAGGCGGAGGAGGAGAGTGTCGCTACTTTACGACGTTTAAGGGGCTTTAGATCTTCAGACTTTCTTTGCGAAATTAAAATTATAATTACTGCTTAAATCGCGAACAGCAGGATCAATTCTGTCACTATAAATCATGGTAATTTCATTTACATCAACATCTCAAAACCCATTCGGGCCACACACTCTTACACTCTAAGAAAAGTTTACACCCTTTGAGTCGTGTATTGCCACACAACGATAAACGTCATCTGTCTTGTCCGCATTTCCTTTCTTTAACGCTGCGAGCCCGGTACTTCCATGGGTACTTCCCAGTAACGAACGGCATGCGCGTTATCAGAGTGACATAGCAAAAAGTGCAGCGGTGGCGTAGAGGTAGAACACCCGCCTCGCGTGCAAGAGGTCCGTGGTTCGAATCCCGGTGCCGGCAATTTTCCACCGGATTAAAAAAAACCGCTTGTTGATAAAATTGCATAAACAGGCCTGGAGTGTGGCCTGACCCCGTTGACCAGAACCGGTAACGCACTCCCTCACCAGAGCAGGATTGGCCACCCTGGTGCAGTACTTGGCCACAACCTCCTATATGAACACAACGATCAAACCCCGGCCCTCAGTCCCCAGCAGCTGCGAAGCAACTGACCACGGCGGCGGTCAGACCTGCGACGCAGCAGAGGGTGCTAAGAATCCCTGGCTCCGGACAGGCCGCCATTGGAATATGAGCCTGGCAACGTTTAACGCTTGAACGTTATCTAGTGAGGTGAGTCTAGCAGTGCTATTGGAGGAACTAGAGGGCAGTAAATGGGATATAATAGGGCTCAGTGGAGTTAGGAGGCCAAAAGAAGCATATACAATGCGGGTACGTCCTGTGCTACCGGGGCTTAGCGGTGAGACGAGAACTAGGATTCGGATTCCTGATTAATAAGAATATAGCTGGTAACATACAGGAATTCTATACCATTAACGAGAGGGTGGCAGGTGTTGTTGTGAAACTTAATAAGAGGTACAAAATGAAAGTTGTACAGGTCTACGCCCCTACATCCAGTCATGATGACCAGAAAGTCGAAAGCTTCTATGAAGACGTGGAATCAGCGATGGGTAGAGTGAAAACAAAATACACTATACTAATGGGTGACTTTAATGCCAAGGTAGGCAAGAAGCAGGCTGGAGACAAGGCAGTGGGGGATTATGGCATAGGGACTAGGAATAGCAGGGGAGAGTTATTAGTAGAGTTTGCGGAACAGAATAATATGCGGATAATGAATACCTTCTTCCGCAAGCGGGATAGCCGAAAGTGGACGTGGAGGAGCCCGAACGGCGAGACTAGAAATGAAATAGACTTCATACTCTGCGCTAACCCTAGCATCATACAGGATGTGGACGTGCTCGGCAAGGTGCGCTGCAGTGACCACAGAATGGTAAGAACTCGAATTAGCCTAGACTTGAGGAGGGAACGGAAGAAACTGGTACATAAGAAGCCGATCAATGAGTTAGCAGTAAGAGGGAAAATAGAGGAATTCCAGATCAAGCTATAGAACAGGTTTTCGGCTTTAACTCAGGAAGAGGACCGAAGTGTTGAAGCAATGAACGACAATCTTGTGGGCATCATTAAGGAGCGTGCAATGGAAGTCGGTGGTAACTCCGTTAGGCAGGATACCACTAAACTATCGCAGGAGACGAAAGATCTGATCAAGAAACGCCAATGTATGAAATCCTCTAACCCTACAGCTGGAATAGAACTGGCAGAACTTTCGAAGTTAATCAACAAGCGTAAGGCAGCTGACATAAGGAAGTATAATATGGATAGAATCAAACATGCTCTCAGGAACGGAGGAAGCGTAAAAGCAGCGAAGAAGAAACTAGGAATTGGCAAGAATCAGATGTATGCGTTAAGAGACACAGCCGGCAATATCATTACTAATATGGATGAGATAGTTCAAGTGGCTGAGGAGTCTATAGAGATTTATACAGTACCAGTGGCACCCACGACGTGGCACCCACAACTCACCTACGGAGAAGAAACCTGGAGGCTTACGAAAAGGGTTCTACTCAAATTGAGAACGACGCAACGAGCTATGGAAAGAATGATGGGTGTAACGTTAAGGGATAAGAAAAGAGCCGATTGGTTGAGGGAACAAACGCGAGTTAATGACATCTTAGTTGAAATCAAGAAAAAGAAATGGGCATGGGCAGGACATGTAATGAGGAGGGAAGATAACCGATGGTCATTAAGGGTTACGGACTGGATTCCAAGGGAAGGGAAGCGTAGCAGGGGGCGGCAGAAAGTTAGGTGGGCGGATGAGATGAAGAAGTTTGCAAGGACGACATGGCCACAATTAATACATGACCAGGGTTGTTGGAGAAGTATGGGAGAGGCCTTTGCCCTGCAGTGGGCGTAACCAGGCTGATGATGATGATGATAGCATTCCCGACCGGAAAGTAGCGGGCGCTGCGTTTTCAAGAAAGGAAACGCAAGCAAGGCAGATGACGATTATCGTTGTTTGTCATATATGCACCGCAAAGGGTGTAGTACCTTTGTCTAAGAGTGCTGTTGCCAGTCCCTTTTATTGCCAACTTAATGTCACTGGCTTTTGTACGACTGAGTGTATGCCGCTCATAACTGAACCCCTATGACGACAACCTGGGTGACTGGCTATGTGTCGCTGGGTGTGAGCCGCTCTTCGAAGAAACAAAAAGAAAATGCTTTAACTGTCACCCGTGCTGGAGGAAATCGAACCCGTATTATTATAGTCAGACAGCTCTTGTCTGGATATTCGCACGCGCGCCATACCCGGACATTTCGTGGTGGCCGCGCTAAATGGTGCAGCGTGTCCATTGCGAATTAAAATCCCTCTATTCGGCAAAGTAGCGACAACATCCTCAATTCTAATCAGATTTCACTCTCCCACGGGCCGGCTCGTCGAGCACGCTCATACTTTTCATCCAGCGGCTGCAGGGCGCCTCGGAAGAATCAATACGCGCGCTTGATGTTTCGGTCGTTTGATGCGTTTTAATGCGAAAGCATTGTATGCCCCATAACGCGAAAATCCGGCGTTGTCGTCGGCGGCGTGACCGAAAGATGGCACCGAAAATAGCCGACGGCGCGAAGAGTAAAAGCACGTCAAAAAGGCTCGGACTGACGTCAAATTTGTCAGGCCGGTTTCTCTAAACAAAGTAAATTGATGCCTCTGAAAACAAAATTAGCTAAATTTCGCTCCGGATGGGAATCGAACCGGGGTGCGAGTCGAGCACGCTTCCCCGATGCCACGGTGGCTCTATATTTTTTCTTTATTACATGGAAAGCAAAACTGAAGACATTTTACAGATCGGACACAGATACACGCTCCAAACTCGGGCAAACACACACATGCGTCCAACAAGTGCATCCAGTCAAGTGGAAGTTCCTGCGTAGCATACACACTTCTCATTGAAGCAAAACTTTCGCGAAAGAGAATTTTGTAGATAGCGAGCTTTCGGTATGGCGATCACGCAGTCTACATCTCCATAGGCTGTATAAACCAAGTGCTATGAACATGTAAGGAGGACCGCCCGTAATCTTAGACGGTAGAAACCTAGTTGACTATGGAGTAATGTCAATGACTTTTCTAAGCGTCCGTTGGAGAATGTCCCCCCCAAAATACAGCATCCCTACAATCTATGAAACTGTGTTCAATATGGCCTCGGCACGTGGACAGAGTCGATAGCTTGTTGACCACGGCACAAAGCAGGCCCTCGAATTTACCCGATTTTAACAGGGAGTGTTTCGTAATGTAATTTTAAAGAACGATGTTTCATTCCAGGAGGTACACACATTTTTTGAACTCGCTTAAGTACATCCTCATAAGGTCGACTTAAATAAGGTACAGAATACAAAGCATATGGGAAAATAGAGTCCACCAGTGCCGCAGAAATTCCTTTTCAACTCGCAGTGAACATGCCCTCCAGGCTGGATCTAACTTTCAAGAAATGTGTCAACGACATCCTTGAGGATGCCCCAAGGAATCTGTGGGACATCTTTGGCATTTTATGACATTACTATATGAATATAATGAGCTAATGGAGTTGCAAGATTTCAAGCAAAAACAGAGGGTCATTGTCTTGAAAGAAAAAAACAGGCGAGAAACAATTTGCCTGACGAAGAGATGAACCAACCCTAGGCCACCACGTTCAAAGGGGAGGAACGGATCGTCGCACCGCATCGATTCACAGCTCGAACTCCAAATAAATATTGAAAATACGCGATCCAGTGCCGGAAGGCGAAGTCGTGAGCAGTGCAGTACTTGCAGCACATACATGAGACGGGAAGCTAAGAACACGTTGCACACACAATGAACACGTTGCCCGCAACGAATTCACTTTCCATTGAATATTTCCAACTTGTCCTGACGAATGAGTGTTGCTATTTCTATATTGTGAGAAAGGTACACCTAAATAATGCAGATCTTTTTTTTTCCATGCGTAATGTGATGACATTGTGGCCCATAATCCAAACCAAAAGCCTGAACTTTTTTTCAAAGTTAACACTTGCACCGGAAGCCGCACAAGGAACTTCTGTAATTGAAAGATCAATTTTACACTCTTTCTATCAGTACAAAAAATGGCCACGTCGTCTGCATATGCAATATTAGATCTTGCCGTTGAGTGCGGGAGTTGGCCGACGTTGAGGAGGATTTTGAGAACTGAAGGTTCATTGACATTATTTACACTAATAACACAAAGTAATGAACAGTCATAAAGTCATCGACGGCCGGCAGAAAATCGGACGCTGCGGTCCGTGGCAAGAAGAACGAACAACCTCTTCTCCTTGTCTCGCCCTTTTAACCCCTTCGGTCTCTCGGGGTCACGTCATTTTCGGCTAATCATCGAGCCAGCTCAGGTGTCGTCATTTTCCTCCAATGGTAGGCGCCCGTGCAAGTGCCGTCACATTCGGCCAATGGGGACGCTCCAAGGGCTCCATTGTCCGAGGGTTGACTTGCCTCCGGTGTCGCCTCCTCGTCTGGAAGCGCTCAGCTGGAGGAGACGGGTTGTTCTCGAACGACCTGCCAGAGCCGCAAAACAGCTTTGCTCGGGACCAAGATCAACTACCTGGAACCATGCCAGCCTCCCGTTGCACTTTCGGGAAGAGTCAAGCAGGTGGGGGGAGGGGGGGAGACAATAGCTCGACGTGCGGTGCATGAGGTGAGGGTCGCCAACCTGTCTGACGGGTCCGGTATCATAGTTGACGCTCCCCGGCGCACCATATTTGGAATGCGACGGGGATTGGATGTGGTCGGGGAACGTGAGTGACGCCAGGAAAAGGGTCTGCATTCAACAGCAAGAACCCGTATCTCATTAGTCGGCAATTTAAACCCTTTGGAATTTTGTTCCTTCAGTATGCTCGTACAAGGTGGCTCTAGATACAACCAGAACAGTAGCGGTTACAAAGGGCATCCTTGTCTTACTGATGACAAAAGATCAGAGGGATAAACATTCACTATCAGCCTCGTTGAGCTATTAGCATAACATATTCTGACACCTCTAAAAAGCAGGGGTACGATATTTATATGTTCTAGTACAGTAAACATGAACGAGAGAGTCACCCTGTCAAGCGCCTTAGCCAGATCTAGCTGTGCCATTGGTACCTGCCCAATTCTTTGGTGATCTCCGACCACAGATCTTATCAAGACTTGCAAACTATTGGCTAATACCTTTGCAGAAATTTTATAATCCACATTGCAAGGAAATAGGCCCATATCTGTTCACTTTTTGCAAATTAGTCTGATCATCGCTTTTGGCTATTGTGGCAAACATTTGGTAACATTGTGGCAGTTAGGTACCCTACTTCCAAGGCCTCACGGTAGGACTGAAGTAATAATTAATGGTGCTAAGAGGGAACGAAGAAAATGAATAAATTCCACAGTAAGGCCATCCGGGCCGGGAGTTTCGCCTTTCACTAACGAATATATGCATGCAGTCACCTCATTATTATCACTGTTTTCATATGTATAATAAAAATCATCCTGATTTAACTGGGGCACCAAGGATACAAATTTGCTGGCAGCATCTGTATCCAATAACTTATGGCCTCAAAATAGTTTTTGATAATGTCCGAAAACGCTTTAGTTATTAGAGTCAGGTCATTAACAATGATTCCGCCATACTCTATATACATAGTATTTGTTTAGACAGCGCGTGTCGGCGCTCATAACCTAAGGACCTACTGCAAGGTTGTTCTTCCAGAAAACGCTAATCTCGCGCACGGTCTAGTGCACCTCCGTATTTTTAGATGCTCAAAGTTTGTATCTGCGCCTTTTTACTATGAATATCATCAATATATTGACCCGGATGTATACATTCAAGCTCAAGCAATTCGCTCAAAAGTCTACACAGTGCTTTGTAATTATTCTTTTTTATTCCCACACTATAGGCCGGCCACCAACGTTGATGACATAGCCCTAAAGTAGTCGGAGCTTCTGCAAAACCACCGACTCAGCAGAAGAAAGTACGCTTCACCACACAAGAATCTTAGCAAAGAGGAAGAAGTCATCCTGCACCGCCTACAGACCAACACCTACGTACACGGAATAATCATGCACAGACTGTATCCTACGCAGTACTCGTACACATTCCCCCATTGCGACGTTCCAGACACCCTGCAAAACATGGTCCAGGATTGCCCACTGCGTGAAACATCCGCAGACCCTACCTCACAAGCTCCACAAGACGACTCCAAAGAAAGCCGCCCCATAGAAGCACAAGAAGAGCGCCCCAATTCACCGCAGATATATACGACAGCTGAAACGTGGGAGGCCAAGCTTTCCTCTGATGACCTGGACGACCTACGCAGTCTCGTCGCTCGGGCCAAGGAGGCAGCCCAAGCCAGAGGGTCCTTGGAATAAGGAATCCTCCCACCTAGGGTGAACCGGTTCTGACTGAAGAATTTAGTTCTCTCTCTCTCTCTAAACGGCCAATATTGATTATTCTTCGATAGCTGTCATTCTAACTTGCTGTCTGTATATTGCCCATGCAACAAAGAGTGGCAAGTCATTGTGGCATGACAGATGAGCTATGACCTCAGTAACACGCTTTAGGAAGCACTCACGCGAAAGTGATTGGTTATTAAGCTTCCACAACTCCCAGCACATAGGCCAACTTGGTACCGCTGGCTACCAAACGATGCTTACATTGGGCAATGGTCACTACAGAATACAGGGTGCACAGTGTAACCAAAAATAAGAGATAGCGCGCTAAGTGAAACATAAGTTTGATCAAGCCTTGTATGCGAGAGGTACCTTGGAAATGCATGTAGTGACATCCTGCCTTTTCATTTTCTTCAATATTCACAAGCCGATAATCACATATCAGGCGTTACAACGCATCGCTTCTTGGATCAGGTCTCAGCTTCAATGATGTAGGATCTTACGCGTTACATACACAGTTAATGTCTCCCAAAGAGGACCAATGCACGATCAGTACAGAAGTGATGTTGTAGAGATAAGAATAAACATTCTCGTTCACGTAACTTGTTCGAGGCATAAACACACACAAATCTAACGCTCATACCACTGATATCAATATCGCACCATATTAAGCGGCCGCCCCTATCTGTAAAAGAAGTGTACATCACATTGTGATATTTTCAAACAAATAACATACAACCTGCGGAAACGCCTACTGCATGGCTTACAACACAAACATTATAGTCAGATAGGAATGGAGATAGAGATACTTGTGTTTTTGTCGGATTCAATCTTTGTTGGTTGGATAGCAGCAATATCTAATTTTATATTGCCTATCAAACGAAGAAGCTGTACTTGCCGTCGCTTACTGCGTAAGCCAAGGTCATTTAAAGTACTAAAATGGAAGGGAAGAGCGGCGCCCGCCATGATTACCTATGTTGGTGCAGCGTTTAAACGCGACTCCAGTGGTGCATCACTCCCTCTTGATGAGCTGATGCACTGGTGACCTTTTGTTGCACTTTGACACAAGGGGCATCTGTAGGAGTAGGCGTTCCCCGAAGCGGTTTTGTTTACTTTGACACTTTGAGAACCCGGGCCACCTTTCTCGAGGGCGATGGGTTGTCAGATGGCGCAGGGCGCTTCGTAGCGGCCTCGCACATTGATCCAGATTGCACTGACGATGGGCGATCCTGAACTGGTGGCAATTCTGCCCATGATATAGTCGGTTCATCATCAAGCAACTTAGTTTCATCATCACTAGCAGGCTTCGGGATAAGGCTACTGTCAGCCGATGAAGGCTTTATCTCCTCTTGTTGATGAGCCTCAGCGGGTGCTTCACCGGTTCCATCCACAACTTCACTCACATCCATTAGATGATCGGTGATGGTCTCATCCTCAGCTGGTCTATTTCCATGAAGTTTGTCAGCGCAGGTTCCGATGCGTGCACCTGCAAGGTGACCGTAGCGGTCACAGTTACAGCGGCGCGGTGTTGTATGTACATTGTCGCCTGATATGCCCGACTCTGTTGCACCGGAGGCAAAGTGGTGGCCGGTCAGGAACCGAAATGAGGCGCTGGTGCCCGTATATGCTCAACAGATGTGGCAGATTGCTGGCAGAAACTCCATCCTTCAATGTAAACACCACGTCTTGATTAATCATTTGCCAGCCCTCCATGCGTCACACCACCAGATTTCTCTCGTGACACACCGCACTGTGTCATATGGCTCTAGCGCTTCAACAATTAGTCTGTGTTCGAGGTGTGGGGGAAACCAAAGAAGCTTCATCTTGATATTCTTGCATTCCTGGTCTATGACAAAGCACTTGAGGCCCTTCACTAACAACTCGTCTGTGTTGGGAAGTTTCTGTTTCGCGATGCGGTTAAAGGATGTCACTAACCCCAAATCTGGTATTGTCCAGGGTCGAGGATATCAGTTGTATTTAGCACTGACTGCAAGAAGCGCATGGTGAAAGTCCGGGGCCCAATACGGCCGCCCTACCATGTCAGCATGGAGGAAAACTGAATTGTGAACGGTATTGCCAGTCGGTAGACGAGGGAGACCGACTTTATAATTACCGGACTGAGTCGTTGACAGTGGGTGTGATCCTCGGCCGAGGGCCGATGCTCGGTTCCCAGCACGATCTCATCGCAGACGTGGCCGTTCGAACTGGCCTCGTTAGCTCCATGGCTATAGTTCACTAAAATTGCGCCTAGTGCGTGCGTCATGCACACATCACGTCAGTGCCTCGGTCACTGCCTCCTGCGTGTCACTTGCTCTTCGGGTTTCACCAGTGCTGTGTCTACGCAATGCACTCCAGACGTCGAATCATGAGTGTATAAAATGAGGTCTCTAGTGCGTGCGCCATTGCACACGTCACGTCACTGCCTCGGTCACTGCCTCCTGCGTGTCACTTGCTCTTCGGATTTCATCGGTGCTGTGTCTACGCAATGCACTCCAGACGCCAAATCATGAGTGTACAAAATGAGGTGTGTCTAGGGCGTGCGTCATTGCACACATCACGTCGCTGCCTCTGGCGCGTCACTTGCTATTCGGATTTCACCGGCGCTTTGTCTACAGCGATGCACTCCGAAGCATCTGGCTCAGCGGCGGCTGTTAGACGTGGTCACCCACGGAAGCACGCCTCAGAAGACGAAGCAAGGCAACAAAAAAGAAGACGACATAGTCACGACACCCTTCCATATTAGACATAAAATAAAATTCATCGTTCTGCAGCAAAATGATCCGAATGTTTCCAGCCTGTGGCCAACGTACACGCAAACAGACACACACCGATTCACCAGAAATAAATTTAATACATGTCGAAAACATAAATCAAAACATTTCATATAACAACTATAATGCTTTCGCATTCCCACACGTAAGCAGTCTGGAGTGTCTCTGCTGATTTTTTGTGGAATTCATGACCTAATGACACTGATACTACTACAATAAGGTTCCGACAGGTCATGCTGACGAATATTTTTGGAAATAGACTCCGAAATAAACTCGCGGAAGTGCTCTAAAATATGACTGTCGTTCAGCGGCTTACTCTCCATCGCTGCGGCGTTTTGAACATCCATGGCGCGGCGGAGTACGCATATGCGGAAAATTTAAGCAGTGCAGACAATTCATGCATTCATATCATAAGCGTAGCTTTAAGAAGAACTTAGGGAAAATAAGGGAGAACATACATGATGGTTTTTTAGGGTAAATCCACCGTTATCGAGAGCGCCGAAAGCTCTTGAGTCAATGCCACTACGCGAGACGCATTTTGGGCTAGCGTGAAGAGTCTATCAAGTAAACAATTAAAGCACGCGATTTTACCCTTCAGTAGCCCTAGGTACAAGTTAGCTTATAGCTATAGGGTTGGCAAGCTAATCAAAGCTTAAAATATGGCGGCCTATTCTGTGTATGAACATGGACGTCATCAGAAGTAGCTTGTTTGCACCAACAACGTTCCATTGTTTCTAGATTTCGAATTAACTGGATTGCTGCAATATATGCAGCAAATCAATTTGCGATCAGACAAGCGTATAGAATTATCTATACGTACAGGAAATTTCTCATTGCCGTTTATTTTTTGTTTGATGTTGCTGTTTTACACTGTATATGTGCGAGTGCCCGTCCGGCAAGGACCAAATTGCGGTCTGCAGTATGTCATACATAAAATAAATACGGCACTGGTGGTGCCGTCTCGAGACGCTGACGGCAGCAACAGCGTTCAAAAATAATATAATGCAACGGTCAAGTTCTCCCTCTCTACTAGTACAAATGCATCGGTAGCAACAATTATTAGCATATACTGTCTTTTAATAACGAAAATATGTTTTCTGAGGGAGTCACCACCGCTTGTCCGTATCGGGTACGTGTCTATACCTCTTGCCGTGGGCCGATCTCAGAGCTATCGCAATCTAAAAATCTTGACCGCTATTTGAGCAACTGGCTATGGGCCCCTGGGACGGCGTTATGTTCCGAATTTAATGATTCATGTACGCATCTATGCATCATATTGTCACGTGGCAGTGACGGTAAAGAGCACAGTAGCAATACTGTGAAAGACGACACTAACATTTATTGGGTGAACGTGTGCCCACAAAAGCAGGCTACACTTAAAGCACAACGATAGCGGCGAACACAGTCGGCGATCGTCGAAATCTGGTCTACACATAGAGAAAGGAATACAACAAGAGCGGACACTCCCATAGAGCCCAGCGGCCGAATTGACTGCAGCGCACCAAGCCGTGGGTGTTAAAACCTGAAGCACACTTCCGGTTTCGGTTTTGTGCGCGCGCGTTTTGAATACTAGCTGGTGCGCGTCACGCCGGCTCAGTTCTTTTTTTTTTTTTTGCTTTTGCAGCAAATGTTTATTTATATATTTATTTTTTATTTATTAAACATTTCTTTTCAAATCATTTTATTAAGTAAAATTGATTGCGAACGATCTTCACAAGCCTCCATTGAATATGTGCCACGTGCAATTTCATAAAGACGCAAGACACCTTGTGAAATGAGGAAAAAATTACGTTTATTTTATTCTTTGTAAATGCTCGTCGCGGGCTTTTTGTGCATTCATCCAACGTTGTGGCACCAGGTAAGCAGCAGTAGTTTCCGCAGGAAGATCCACCAGACGACGTGAGCTGAAAAAAATTACAAGTGTTATTTTGGTGTTAGCATGTAAGAATAATGCCTGTAGAGGCGAAGCGTGCGAAAGTGGTGAGTGGGCGGCATTACAAACAAAAGCAGTTCATATTTACACACACGGCGTAGAAAATACCCGACTCATACAAGCAATACCGTACATACCAAAAACACATTCTAATTCCAAGTATTCCCCTCTTCCCAATACTTATTTCCTGCACTTTAATAGCACCAATGCGCGGGCAACGGCGCGTTTCGCGAACTTGGCTACAACCGACGCGATAGTACGCTACGAATACACAGAGGTGGCCACAACACAGGCTCTCAACCAGAGCATGCTGGACGCTCGCAGAATAGACCTTTCCACAAATTGCAGCGCCGCGCCATCCCCTAGCGGATCCGCGCAAAGCATGATGGGAGAACGGAGCGATCGTCTCCCCCTTTTTCTATGCTCGCCTGCCGGCTGCTGTCAGGTGTTGCGTTGTTCTGCCGCAGTTTTCTGGCCTTGTGCGTCTTCTCGTGCGTGTTGTTGGTGTTTCTTAGTAATATCTAGCAGTGGACTGTAGTGGTGGTTAGCTGTTAATTTTTCTGCAGATTGTGGTGCTTTTTAGACGTTCGACATGCCCGCAAAGAAGAATCGCGGTGGCGGTCAAACATGTTGCGTGCCCGGCTGTAGCAACAACACAAGAAAGGACAAAAACATCATTCCATTTAATGGAGTTCTCCGCAAAACTGCTGTACAGGCCTTTCAGCTGTTTAGTCCACGGTCCTTTCAGGAGACTCAGTGATAGTGGCTGAACATTTTCCACGGCTTGCAGTGGTGCCTGGAAGATAGACAAATCAATGATACCTTCTAGGAGTAACCATTTGATTACTTATGTAAACTTAGATATGAAGGTTTTTTGCAACTAAAATAAGTGACTGATAAGCAGCGAAAATTTCTTTCAAAGCTCTACGATGGGAGACACTAATATGTATACTCTAGGCAATCAGTGAAGTGAACAAATTCTGCATGCCATTGAAAACCTGCGAGGTTAACACAAAACTTCATCAGTAGTTTACTTTCTTTCAATGCTTCAGCACTTGTAAAGAAACATTTTACTTCACTACTATGCAGACACCAAGAGCAAAGAAAACTATCTGTACATATATAGAACGAAAATTTTAACAATTTAATATTGTTATTGGTATAGAAAGTTACTATTATTAGCTATTGCAGAACTGGCGTCTGAATATTTTCACTGAAAATTAATTTCTGCGCTCGCTCTCGGTTTGAAAGTTCACATCGTACTTGGCTCACGATAGCATTTCAAGAGCCACTGTCTCGACAGTGACACTTTTGATGCAAGCATCGTACTTGTATAATCGCAGCATGGTGTCGCGAACATGGAAAAAACCGCACAGAGTTTTTCTGTGTTCTGAAGATATCCAGCCAACCTGCCTAACCTACTTTCATCGCACATAACATGCATATGAGCGCGATCTTATGCGACATAATATCACACGCCCAAGTGGTGGCTGAAGCGCTAGCGGCGAAACCTTCGCCCTCCTCTTGCACGGACACTTATTCGCGTCGGAAAAGGTAGTTATAGCATTCCGAATATATGGCAGCAACGTTGCACGCTCATTCAGTTGCTGCTGAAGTGGAAACAACACGACCGCGAACGATTAGTACCAGACGAAGCTGTCCGATGACTTGTCAACAGCAGCAGCAACGAAACACAGACCTGCAAGCTCGGCATAATCATTTCGAAGTATGCATTTATGCCCCGTGTACAGCAGCGGAGCAATGCGCAAGTGTGCGGCGAGGGCTCGACGTAACATGTATTCTATATTAACTGCTGTTTGTCAATGATATATGTACTTCTCCCCCCCCCCCCCCCACTGTAATGCCAAACTGGCGCTGTGGGTACTGTGATAAATAAATAAATAAAACATGCAGTGGGCAAACGCCGGTCTTTGCGTCTACTTACCGTGCTCGGCTGGTGATCCATGGCGGCAGAACGCAACATCCAACTGTGTCATGCCATGCAAAGGAACAGCAGACACAACAGGAAGACGAAGAAACAGTGATGACGACGACATGGCTGAGAAAGCCTTTTCGTTGGCCGGGCGCAGTCGGAGAGGCGGACGGAAAGACGCGAGCGCGGCGCGGCGGCGCTCCGTTTTCCCAGAGTGCTTTGCGCGGCCGCTTGGTGGCGCGGCGGAATTTGTGAAAAGGTCCATTCCTTCTACTCGCACTCAAGACAAAATGCGTGGGTGCCGTCCAGAAGACAGAATTTTCGAGTCACTAGTGCCTGGCGTTTGAGCTCCTTGGCTTATCTCTTGTGTGTTCTGCAGGCGCAAGCAACGCACTCCCGTGTTATCACTCTTGACGATTGCTCGTCGCGTTTTCGACAAGCGTGGGTACCGAAAGAAGGCTTAAATTGTTGCGGGGACATAAAAATTGCCACAAACTTGTCGCAGTAAGATTCAGTACGCGCCAAACTAACTGTCACCACGGCCGAGCTGCTTTTCGCTGCGTCACAACAGGCGCGGCGAGCGGTCTTCATAACATAAAAGTATCGAAAATAATTTTCAACAATGTTGGGCGTCAGAGAAAAAAAATCGCCATGAACTTGTCAGTGCATTAAAGCGCGAAACCGCGCACTACGGCCGAGCTGATTTTCGCTAACCGAGTCGCAGCGCCAGGCGCGCCCACTGCGCTCGAAAGGTAGCCCAAAAAGTAATGAAATTAGTTTCAATAATGTTGGCAGTCAGAGAAAGCGCCAAAACTTGTCGCAGTAAAATTCAGTACACGCGAAACTGCGTCACAGCACCCTGTGCGACTAGCGTGCCCAAAAACTACCGAAATTTGTTAAAGTAATATTGGGGCTGGTAGGAAGCGTCGCAAACATCTCCCAGTACGATTTATTAATTCAAATTAACTGCTCCACGACGGCCACGCGGTTTTTCGTTAACTGCGTCACAAGTCTAGCCCAGGTGCCGGGCAGTAAGCCTAATTGCTTGAAGTGCGTCGCAGACTGTCGAACAAAGTTTCTCACCTTGCCGTAGTCCAATAGTGCAGTGCCGCCATGTCGAAGTTCCGAATGAACGCGATAATTCGCCGGGAGGCCACCAAACCAGGCTAAATCCCAAAATAGAAAAACAGGCAGACGGGTGCCCGAACAGTCCAACGCTCAGATGCGCGGCCGGTCTCTCTCTCGCTTCGGCCATGATTCGGCGGTGTGTCTGACGAATGATGCAAACATCTGGCTCGTCATTCGCCGGTTCGCCTGTCGCTAGGCAACGGAAGTAAGCCGCAAAGTTTAATTTAATTTATACGCAGGTATATTTAATTTTTCCGGGAAAGAATAAAAAAAAATAAAACAATTTCTGTTAATCTCATTTCACATTCTTCTTTTTTTCGATGCTCGCGGCCCCAATTCGTCGGTGTTAATACTATAGCGTGACGTGTTTCCTGTTTCCAATTTTCGCCGAGTGTCCGCTCTTGTTCTTTCCCTTTCTCTATGGTCTACAGGTCAAGCGCGTCGGCTTTTATACACGAGCCATCGAACGTTCCAGAGTAATCGCTGGTGACCGCACGTCTTCCAGAAAGTTCTACACTATTTGTGGCGCGCATACTTGCAATCAGATTACACAAGGTTTGGTGGCAACAGACAGCGGACAGAACAAACGATAGCATTCCAGACACTTCCGATACAGGCAGGCGCGTCCCGCACTGAGCGATAATATTTGTTAGAGGGTGAAAAGCGCTCACCCGAAAAAGATAAAGTCCACGTGTCAATGCCTCCCCCTCAAAAAGCATCGTCCCGATGCTACGAACATAACAGGAGAGCGAAACACAAACGGTCTCTGATTAAAGAAAGAAATTCCAAAGTAACACAGTCCAAAAAAAAAAAGAAAGCCCGAAGGTCAGCTACGCGAAGTCCCAAAATTCGTTAGCGCTGGTAGACGGCTTAAGTCGCACAACATGGACTATTTCAGGTCGTGAGCGGCGCCACTGTGATGGCGAAATGCCGACTGGTACGAGCTAATAGTAATTCATTTGATTACACCTTCTTTACCCCTTATGAATGTTATTGTTATTGTTTCTTACTTTAGTCATGACTGTTTGCACCTTTCCTTTTCTTATGTATGCTCCCCCCTTATGTAATACCCCAACAGGGGCCTTTAAGGGTCAATAAATGATGATGATAATGCGTTGGGTGATCTTGTAGAGTCCGAAATAGCGGCGTAAAAGCTTCTCGCTAAGTCCTCGTCGGCGTATTGGGGTCCAAATATAAATACAGTCGCCGGGCTGGTACTGGACGTAGCGTAGTCGAAAGTTTAGTGTCGGCAGTCGGTCCTCTGCTGGTTCTTTATCCGCTGGCGGTTGAGCTGTTGGGCTTCGTCGGCGCGCTGGAGATAGGTGAGGACGTCGACGGTTTCTTCGTCGGTGACATGCGGCAGCATGGCGTCGCGAGTCATCGTCGGCTTCCTGCCCTAAACCAGCTTGAACGGTGGGATCTGCGTTGCTTCTTGCACCGCCGTGTTGTAAGCGAAGGTTACGTACGGCAGGACGGCATCCCAAGTATTGTGTTCGACGTCGACGTACATTGCTAGCATGTCGGCAAGGGTCTTATTCGGGCGCTCCGCAAGACCATTCGTATGCGGGTGGTAGGCAGTTGCCCTTTTGTGCCTTGTATGACGGTACTGCAGAATGGCTGTTTCTGTTTAAGTTTCCTCGTATTCTGGTGAATTTTGTTCAATGTATTTTTAATTGTATTTCTTCATTATTCTGTACTCACTCCTGCGATGTCTCAGAAATTGAGACAGCAGTATTTGTAAATAATAAAAAAGAAATACATGCCCTAGGAACAACGTCGGTGTTCCCTTCCAAATACTCGACGAGGCTTTTTAGCTCCATGTCTGCTCGTTGCTGTTCAGCGAAGTCTTCCGCGCTTACAATTCCAAGGAAGGCGTCGTCACCCTCGTCATCTTGCGGAGACGGGTCAATGGGGGCGCGTGATAGGCAATCGGCATCAGAGTGTTTTCCTCCGGACATGTAGATTACATGATAAAAAATAACGTACAGTGTGAAGGACATGGACTGCGAGAGACGACATACACTTGTCAGTCATACACAGTCCTTGTCCTTCGCGCTGTACGTTATTTTTATTGCGAAAGCAATACTACTCGAGGTTTCCGCTCTTGGCCTTCGTCCCGGAGAATCCACCATTAACCTTTAGCGTGAACTTTCTGTGACGTCATACAAGCTGTGGAAAAGCGGGGCCCCAACTAGGCTCGTCGCGATCGTCCCAGCGAATCCTCCATGCTGCAGCTGCGCACCGCTGCCGCGAGGGGCGCTCGCTGTACTTGACGTCATGCCAGCTGTGGAAAAGCGGCCCCTCCCAACTCGGCTCGTCGCGATCGTCCCAGCGAATCCTCCACGCGCCGCTGCCGTGGGGGAGGTGCTCGCTCTACGTGACGTCATGCCAGCTGTGGAATAGCGGCCCCCCAACTCGGCTCGTCGCAGTCGTCTCAGCGAATCCTCCACGGTATGTCGGATGTGTATAATGCCCCAACCACTGGCACGCGCCGAAAGCTTCGGCGCGCGCTGGCAAGCGAATGCGTCGCTTCGCTTCGGCTGGAGGGAAAGGGCGCGCAACCACTGGAGACAAGCTCCGACGCGCGCCGAAGCTCGCTCCTCGGCTGCGGCGCACTGTTGCTGGACTATTCTGTCTTCATCCGTCAAAGTCCGGCCTAAAACAGCCTGCTCTAAACTAAGCTTGAAGTAATAAGTTCGTGATCTGTATGTGCTTTTAGATATAAAAAACACGTTTGAATAATGAATATACACCTGCCGCAACAGTTTTTTTATTTTTGAAGTAACAATAGTGTACAAAATATAGACATCAGCGCTCGCGCGTCGTCTGTCTGCAAGATCGCTTTGCAAACACCTGCACGACGATGCCATATATCAAAAACTGTTGCACCATTTCATTTTTTGGTAGCTTATTGCACAGCTAACTATGTAAGAATTAGGCGTGCAATGTATAACTGGAAAAAATCTGTGTTGGAAATATTGCCACGTAGTAGTGACGGTAAATAAATAGTGCTGGCTCCATCGCAACGATAGCGGCGAGCAATGTCGGCAATCGTAGAAAATCTCATCTGCGGGTCAAGCGCGTCGGTTTGCATACGGCAGTCGTCGAAAGTTACAGCTTATTCGCTGGGCCCGCGCGCCTTCCAGAAACTACAACACAATTCGTGTCGCGTATGCAATCAGATTAGCAAGGTTCGTCGACAACAGACAGAACCATCGACAACATTCGCGAAACTTCTGATACGTTCAGGCGCATCCTGCACCGAGCGATAGCGTTTAACATTTTTTAGCCGGTGAAATACGGTAACCGGATACAGATAAAGCATCCGTGTCAATATAATTATGCTTGTTGGTGCATGAGAGAAACGTGATAAAGTGGGTTCTGAGAAAATCAGCAAAACAGAATTGAAACACCTGTAGCACTAAAAAAAAAAAGAAAACTAGAACAGCTAAAATGTATGTAATTCGTATCTTGTCTCCCCCCAATTCTTGATTCTGCCAAATCTAGCCCATGGAGCACCTCTATTATTCTAGGTTGTTTTGATGCATCAACACCGCATCCGGAGGCCTTCACATTGAGTGTATAGCTACAAAACATTTTCACAGTGTAAGGGCCATGTTCTATTGTAACTGGTTTCCACGTATCAAGTTTGCCTTTCTTTACATTAATGAAATGACATACCGTCAGATAATACAAGCTTGAGAATTAGAGGGTTTTAATAGGATTCTTTCGTTGCCCTTTGCCAAGTCGTACTATTGAAGCACTTATTCGAATGTATGGGAGCAGCTCATTTGCATAGTATAAGAAATATATAAACAGGTTATTTTCACAATTTATACACTTTGTCACCACAAAAAGAAAAATTGCAGTTTATTGTTTTCAGCCTGCTATGATGTTTTAACTGAGAAAGATATATTCAATTTCTTCTGCGAGGCACGCAATAATTGCTGTGGCATATTATTTTATTGCACAACACTGCATACAGTAGCCAGCCATTATTAAAACTCAGAAGAAATTAATAGCACAATACATATGATCAGGCACATAGCATATTATTGCACTTTCTTAATTCATGCCAGAACGACGACCACAGGCGTCCTTCTCCAACAAGGTCAGCATCCATCGTGCCTCCTTACCATCGGGCTTCACACCCTCAGCACGTTCAACCTCAGCTTTGTGGTGTTTAAAACAACGTCAAGTGCGTCTTACGGTTCCAGGGATAAGAAAGAAGACCGTCCTGCCTACCTTGGCCCTGAAGCAAGCAGCTCTGGATTGTTTGCACACTTTCTACTTTCATCAAGTCCACATATATACGGATGGTTCTTCCACTCAGACCAGCTCCACCAGCGCAGTGGTTATACCATCACAATCACTAAGCATCCAATACAAGATTTCTCACTTGACAACATCAACCGGTTCGGAGCTTGTTGCCCTCTGAGGTGCCTTTGATTATATTAATAACCAACCGGCTAATCGGGGGGCAATATTCTGCGATTCAAAGGCGGCCTTACAATGTCTTCTGTCATCTCTTCCTCGCGGGTCATGTGAACAACTCGTGTCGGAGATACGAGAAATGCACCATCACATGATCATGAAAGGACACGACGTCGTGTTTCAGTGGCTGCCTGGTCATTGCGGTATCTCCGGCAACGACCTCGCTGACGAAGCTGCTAGGAAAGCCCACGAAGGAGCAACCCTTGTTTCTATACCTTTATCGCGGACCGACGCAGCCCAACACTTATGCCCTAATTACTGGCACGCGCTGGAAAGCTTCGGCGCGCGCCGAAGGGTCAAATGCGTCAAAGCGTCGGTCGGGAACTCGCTGAAGCGGTACGTCGCGCAGCGATTATGTCTACTGCCGATGCTAGAAGCATAGAAGTTTGCCGGCGCGCGGCGAAGCTGCGCCGGCGTGCACCAATGGGAGGCTGCGACGCCTCGCAGGCGTCAACCAATCGGAGGCAGCGGAGCCTCCGGCTGCTAAGCCTGTAATGGCCGACCGTGCGGAGACGCCGGCACCAACGATCGTCCGAGTGTTTTGGACGCACGACGCGCGCGACAGTGTTCCTGAAAGACAGTGTTGTAAAAGTAGGCCGACAACGACACGATCAACCGACCGACGACCGTGGGTTGTGGCAGTGCGACGTGGATCCGAAGCGACTTCGAACGACGCCGACTAATCCAACCTGCCCACTGGGTTCCGCCGGGCTCAGTGCGATCGTCTGCTAAAACAGCCAACCGAATCACGATTACCGCAACGTCCGTGCTTGTTGTGTGTGTATTTTGTTGTGTTCAAAACATGTTTACGAGCTCCGAAGTCTGGATAATCAACACTCGCCTATCGCCGATGTTGTTTACGTTACGCGTAGGCCTAGCGCGTCCATCGAGTTCGTAACTGGCGAGTGAACGAACTCACCTGAGAAACTCTGTCGAAGGAAATGAATTTTCAGGTCCGTTTGGCGCTGCAGTGATTTAAAATATGGCACTCTTGACTTCGTGTGACCTGTGATGTGGTGAATGAACCGTGTGGAAGTCGGGTTGGTCAACCGCGGCGTGTTTCGTGTGGTGTCGGTTGACTCAAGTTTAACGGGCAAGCTCTGCGCTGTTTCCAGTGGTGGTAAAGATAACTTCCGAAAGCGAAATACACTAGTAGCCGAACTATTGGAAGTACTTACATAATCAGCCGTGCCGCCTGTTTCAGCTGACACTGCGCTCTTCTATTCGGCATGTGAATCCAGTTCAGTACAAGTTCACTGTACTCATTCACTCACTTCTTTCTAGTGCGCCCGTCTTTTGGGTTAGTTGGGCATAAATCGCTCGTGTAGCAATCAAGAACACTGACACACTGAAGCATACGTGACAACGCAGTCATGTTTGAGTCAGTGTGTCGTTATAGTTGAGCACTGCAAAAAGAAATTATCTGTTTGCAACGTGTGCCCTGTGTGCAGTGCATAGCAGGACCTGCATCATGCAAGACCTATGCATGTAGCAGCGTATGCCACGATTGCTTCGATGCCCGCTTCAGAAGCAGCAAATACTGAGTCAATGAAACAGTAATTGATTTTTTACCTCACTTTTTGCTTATGGAAAGTGTAGATGGTGTGAGTGCATTGTGGGGAAGGTGAAAAGGTGTCATCAGTGTTTTGTGCAGTCAGTATGCCTTCAGCCCCTACTAAAATGTTTCTTGCTGCGATACTATAAATTGTAGTCAGGACAAAGATCTACTCAAAACAAAGTTACTAATGCATCTGCGCAGAATGTGTTTCATTAACAAGTTAACGCTTCCACAACAACAATATGCCGATGCACAGCATATGTGCTTACCATAAATACATTCCGTAAAGGTGAACGACTGGGCCTACAATATCAAACTTTGTAGTAGCACCGTAAAAAGTGCTGCCATGCGTATCAGCCACAACGAAACTGCTGCACGTCCAACCTTCTTCCTTGGAGGCACTTCTGTAAAGACTGTTCGGGCCCTTCCCATTCTGGGTGTAGCATTTAGCTGTACTCTCAACTTTTCCGCATATGTCACCCGTACTGTATGTAAGCACCGGCCCTTTCTTGGGTTTGTGTCCCGTGTCTCCCTTCCCTGATGACCTAAGGTTTTCCGAGCACTCTACACTTCTATCATTCTGTCACGACTTGAGTACTGCTCATCAGTATAGTTCCCGTACCAAACTCGCGACGCTAACAAACTTAAGCTTGTTCAGCGCCGGACAATACGCACCCTTTACTCCTGTCTTTTCGGTTGTCACAAGCTCATGCCAGCCTTCGAGGATTGCCTCAAACCCCTCTAGTAGCACACCCTGCAATACCAACGCAACATTGCACTAGTCTATACTGCAGGGTGTTTGACGTCTCTCTGGACAGCACTAATCTTTCTTCAGTTCGTCTGAACAAGTGGTCAGCACAGCCTGAGCCCTCATCACGCCTCAATGGCCCGACACGACAACTCCATGATTATATCTGGCATGCAGAGCTTTCTCTCCACCGCCCTGGTGATTTGGATTCTCCTTCCTTGGAACCAGACTTCATTGGCACTCCTGTGTGTTGTGCACCTGTCGAATGTGTGCGTGTGTGCCGTGCTGTGTTATTGAGCAAGTGTGTGTGCACGTGGAGGGGAAGGAAGTGTCTTCTGCATCCTGCAAATTCCTGCTTTAGATGGCTAGTTATCAGATGCTCTAACATACAGGCATCAGCCTTCTCTTTAGTCTAGTGTGCCAAGTTACCACTAAGATTATTATTATTATTATTATTATTAGAATCATCACTTTGACCACATTGATTGTGTTGAAGCCAGCGTGACACATAATTCAAAATATTTCTGGAGCTTTGTGGGCTCTTTCTTCTAAAAGGACTGCCAAAGATGTACGTCTTCTTCATGAAAATAGTGGTGTTGTCTCGAACACTGCTGATGCCTTTGCAGAACATTTCTGTTTGCTATATGGTGTGAAATATGCTTCAAGTAACCTTCCTTCTCAGTCTGGCGTAGTGTATGCTAACAGTCAATGAAAACCTCGTTTCCAAGTATACGAAATGCCTTAAACTTTGCCTTAAACTTTCCCTTACTTGTGGTGTTGATGGTATTTCCTCCACAGAGCTTAACCCTTTGAGACGCTGTCTACACAATTGGGCACAGCAGGAGCGTGCATCAATAGCAAAAGCACTGATGAAAGTAACGGTATTTGAAATGTGTTTCATACATCTTGAAACACTTATTATTGGAACTGTGCTGCAATTTTGAATAATGTGCAGAATGTTTTAACAAAATGAGTGGGAAGGTAGACGGCTGGGTGTTGTTACTCTGTGTCAGTATGTTGTATGTAGCGGGTTCACTTCTTTCATTGTTTTTTACAATGTCGTGCACCAGGCATAATTGTCAAGTGGCTGGATAAGTGCTTTTCAAGCTTTTCAAAACACGAAATAGTACATGTTTTCATATTTTGTGTTCCTGTAGTGAGTTTTCACATGGAGTCAAAATTTTGTAAACTTGACAAAACTCGCTAAACATTAGAAAATTCTTAATATTTGCTGCAGCTGTACACTTTCTATGATTCTGAGGATGCAAGAGATGTGGTGAAAGCAACTTTTCAGTCAACGGGATAAAGTGGTGTCTGAAAGGGTTTAAGACGTATGGAAGCATACTTGTTTCTCGTTCTCACAAGCATCTTCAATAGTTCCCTAAAGTGTAGTACCTTTTCTAGTACTCGGAAGGTAGCATGAATATTGCCCATGCACAAATAAGGTGCTAGATGTGCAGTTACTAACTGCCGACCTATATCTATCCTCTTCAGTGCGTCAGGTGTTTGAATCGATATTTGATTCCTCGCTTTCTGTTAGTGCTAAGAGCATTTTAATAAATGAACAGCATGACTTTGTGTGCCGACAACTTAAAACTATTTCAGACTGTCAACAGTGTTCACCACTGCATCGACTTCCAAAAAGACATTTTTTCACTCTCAAACTGGTGCAGAAACAATAAGTACTCTTAAATGCTTCCAACACTATGGCATTAAGTTATATGCACAAAACGCACCATGTGAAATTTTGATACACTCTACGTGATGCTCCACTCCTTAGGATGGATGAAATGAAAGATCTAGGTGTGTACTTCGACAAAATGCTAAGCTTTTCTTCGTATAGATAATTACACAAGATGCCCTTCACGCTCTTGGAATTGCATGCCGTATATTGCACGATTTCCACTCACCTGTTGTGTTTCTGAAATTCTGCTGTGTGCCTCCAACTACTAGAGTATGCCTCTGTAGGAGGGGGGTGCAATGAGCAAATCTAATTCTGACCTCATTGAACGCATCCAGAATAAATTGATGTCTATCTTCAAGCACCACTTTTGCCATTCTGGCGACCAGAATTGAGCCTTCTCAATTATACTTCAACTCGCACCTCTAGATTCAAGTCTTAATTAATCGCACCTTTTGTTCCTGTATAAGGTGGTCCATGACATTATACATTCCTTAAAGCTTCTTGATCATATGCATTTGTTTGTGCCGCAACAGTATACCAGGTAGCATTCCACATTCGTTGCCTGGGCTTGTTACAAGATTGTGCTAATAAGACTCGACTCCAAAAGATACTGCAGAGTTCATTTCCTGTGTTTTGTGTATCTGTAGATAATCACGTAGGATTAACTCCCTTTTACTTTTCCGCGTTTCCTTTTTGCCTATTTGTTTATCTTCCATTTTTTTGTCTACTACATTCATGTTTTCTCTACATTTTGTCTCACATAGTGCTCGTTAACTGCACCAGTACAAAGGCTCTCTAGCTGTTCCTGGGCACTACAATAAAAATTTGAATGATTGATTATTATCGTAGTATAAAATTGTGCTTTTTAAGTATGTACTAGTATACTGTTTTAGTGCAGTAGCTTTCGTGCAATTAAAAAAAGGGCATGAATTAAGAAGAAAGAGAAAATGATAAATGAAAGGTAGGGAGGTTAACCAGGACTGAGCCCGGTTGGCTACCCTACACTGGGGAAAGGGGGACGGAAAGATTAAAAGAAGAGAAAGTCCACTGGGGGTATCAGTCGGTCACTCAGTCTGGATCACAGACGCTGACTCAATCCGGTATCTTTCAAATATCGCAGCAGCGCTTTTGTGGCCTTTTGTAGCTGCGATATGCGAGGCCATGGTCCCAAGATCTTGTTCAAGATGAACGGCTTTCCATCTAGCTGATTAAGAGCTCTGCAGAGGTCTTGCCTTTCATCTTCAAAAGATGGGCAGTAGCACATTAGGTGTTCTATGGTTTCCTCGACACCGCAGGCATTGCACTCGGCGCTATCAGCCATTCCAATCAAAAATGCATATGCACTGGTGAATGCGACGCCCAAACGTAAGCGGCACAGCACTGTTTCCTCATTTCGCAGAAGACCTGGTAACAGCCGCAGTTGCATAGAGGGATCGAGAGAATGCAATCGATGTTGAGTGAATTCAGGTGTGTGTGCCACTTTTCCAATGTCAAAAGAGTGTGCTAGCTTGCCTAAGTGTTGGGCTGCGTCGGTCCGCGATAAAGGTACAGAAACGAGGGTTGCTCCTTCGTGGGCTTTCCTAGCAGCTTCGTCAGCGAGGTCGTTGCCGGAGATACCGCAATGACCAGGCAGCCACTGAAACACGACGTTGTGTCCTTTCATGATCATGTGATGGTGCATTTCTCACATCTCCGACACGAGTTGTTCACATGACCCGCGATGAAGAGATGACAGGAGACATTGTAAGGCCGCCTTTGAATCGCAGAATATTGCCCACCGATTAGCCGATTGGTTATTAATATAATCAACGGCACCTCGGAGGGCAACAAGCTCCGAACCGGTCGATGTTGTCAAGTGAGAAATCTTGTATTGGATGCTTAGTGATCGTGATGGTATAACCACTGCGCTGGTGGAGCTGGTCTGAGTGGAAGAACCATCCGTATATATGTGAACTCTATCAAAGTAGGAAGTGTGCAAACAATCCAGAGCTGCTTGCTTTAAGGCCAAGGTAGGCAGGACGGTCTTCTTTCTTATCCCTGGAACCGTAAGACACACTTGAGGTTGTTTTAAATACCACAAAGCTGAGGTTGAACGTGCTGAGGGTGTGAAGCCCGATGGTAGGAGGCACGATGGATGCTGACCTTGTTGGAGAAGGACGCCTGTGGTCGTCGTTCTGGCATGAATTAAGAAAGTGCAATAATATGCTATGTGCCTGATCATATGCATTGTGCTATTAATTTCTTCTGAGTTTTAATAATGGCTGGCTACTGTATGCAGTGTTGTGCAATAAAATAATATGCCACAGCAATTATTGCGTGCCTCGCAGAAGAAATTGAATATATCTTTCTCAGTCAGAACATCATAGCAGGCTGAAAACAATAAACTGCAATTTTTCTTTTTGTGGTGACGAAGTGTATAAATTGTGAAAATAACCTGTTTATATATTTCTTATACTATGCAAATGAGCTGCTCCCATGCATTCGAATAAGTGCTTCAATAGTACGACTTGGCAAGGGGCTACGAAAGACTCCTATTAAAACCCTCTAATTCTCAAGCTTGTATTATCTGACGGTATGTCATTTCATTATTGTAAAGAAAGGCAAACTTGATATGTGGAAACCAGTTACAATAGAACATGGCCCTTACACTGTGAAAATGTTTTGTAGCAATACACTCAATGTGGAGGCCTCCGGATGCGGTGTTGATGCATCAAAACAATCTAGAATAATAGAGGTGCTCCATGGGCTAGATTTGGCAGAATCAAGAATTGGGGGGGAGAAGATACGAATTACATACATTTTAGCTATTTTTTTTTTTGTGAGTGCCACAGGTGTTTCAATTCTGTTTTGCTGATTTTCTCAGAACCCACGTTTTCACGTTTCTCTCATGCACCAACAATCATAACTATATTGACACGGATGCTTTATCTGTATCCGGTTACCGTATTTCACCGGCTAAAAAACGTTAAACGTTATCGCTCGGTGCAGGATGCGCCTGAACGTATTGGAAGTTTCGCGAATGTTATCGATGGTTCTGTCTGTTGTCGACGAACCTTGCTAATCTGATTGCATACGCGACACGAATTGCGTTGTAGTTTCTGGAGGGCGCGCGGGAACCAGCGAATAGGCTGTAACTTTCGACGACTGCCGTATGCAAACCGACGCGCTTGACCCGCAGATGAGATTTTCTACGATTGCCGACATTGCTCGCCGCTATCGTTGCGATTGAGCCGGCACTATTTATTTACCGTCACTACTACGTGGCAATATTTCCAACACAGATTTTTTTTTTCAGTTATACATTGCACGCCTAATTCTTACATAGTTGGCTGTGCAATAAGCTACGAAAAATGAAATGGTGCAACAGTTTTTGATATATGGCATCGTCGTGCAGGTGTTTGCAAAGCGATCTTGCAGACAGACGACGCGCGAGCGCTGATGTCGATATTTTGTACACTATTGTTACTTCAAAAATAAAAAACTGTTGCGGCAGGTGTATATTCATTATTCAAACGTGTTTTTTATATCTAAAAGCACATACAGATCACTAACTTATTGTTTCAAGCTTAGTTTACAGCAGGCTGTTTTAGGCCGGACTTTGACGGATGAAGACAGAATAGTCCAGCAACAGTGCGCCGCAGCCGAGGAGCGAGCTTCGGCGCGTGTCGGAGCTTGTCTCCAGTGGTTGCGCGCCCTTTCCCTCCAGCCGAAGCGAAGCGACGCATTCGCTTGCCAGCGCGCGCCGAAGCTTTCGGCGCGTGCCAGTGGTTGGGGCATTAGGCAAGCTAGCGCACTCTTTTGACATTAGAAAAGTGGCACACACCTGAATTCACTCAACATCGATTGCATTCCCTCGATCCCTCTATGCAACTGCGGCTGTTACCAGGTCTTCTCCGAAATGAGTAAACAGTGCTGTGCCGCTTACATTTGGGCGTCGCATTCACCAGTGCATATGCATTTTTGATTGGAATGGCTGATAGCGCCGAGTGCGATGCCTGTGGTGTCGAGGAAACCATAGAACACCTAATGTGCTACTGCCCATCTTTTGAAGATGAAAGGCAAGACCTCTGCAGAGCTGTCAATCAGCTAGATGGAAAGCCGTTCACCTTGAACAAGATCTTGGGACCATGGCCTTGCATATCGCAGCTACAAAAGGCCACAAAAGCGCTGCTGCGATATTTGAAAGATACCGGATTGAGTCAGCGTCTGTGATACAGACTGAGTGACCGACTGATATCCCCAGTGGACTTTCTCTTCGTTTAATCTTTCCGTCTCCCTTTCCCTTTCCCCAGTGTAGGGTAGCCAACCGGGCTCAGTCCTGGTTAACCTCCCTATCTTTCATTTATCATTTTCTCTCTCTCTTCTTAATTCATGCCCTTTTTTTAATTGCACGAAAGCTACTGCACTAAAATAGTATACTAGTACACTTAAAAAGCACAATTTTATACTACGATAATAATCAATCATTCAAATTTTTATTGTAGTGCCCAGGAACAGCTAGAGAGCCTTCGTACTGGTGCACTTAACGAGCACTATGTGAGACAAAATGTAGAGAAAACATGAATGTAGTAGACAAAAAAATGGAAGATAGAGAAACAAATAGGGAAAAAAGGAAACGTGGAAAAGTAAAAGGGAGTTAATCCTACGTGGTTATCTACAGATACACAAAACACAGGAAATGAACTCTGAAGTATGTTTTGGAGTCGAGTCTTATTAGCACAAACTTGTAACAAGCCCAGGCAACGAATGTGGAATGCTACCTGGTATACTGTTGCGGCACAAACAAATGCATACGATCAAGAAGCTTTAAGGAATGTATAATGTGATGGACCACCTTATACAGGAACAAAAGGTGCAATTAAGACTTGAATCTAGAGGTGCGAGTTGAAGTATATTTGAGAAGGCTCAACTGTGGTCGCCAGAATGGCAAAAGTGGTGCTTGAAGATAGATATCAATTTATTCTGGATGCGTTCAATGAGGTCAGAATTAGATTTGCTCATTGCACCCCTCTCCTACAGAGGCATACTCTAGTAGTTGGAGGCACACAGCAGAATTTCAGAAACACAACAGGTGAGTGGAAATCATGCAATATACGGCATGCGATTCCAAGAGCGTGAAGGGCATCTTGTGTAATTATCTATGTGAAGAGAAGCTTAGCATTTTGTCGAAGTACACACAAAGATCTTTCATTTCATCCACCCTAAGGAGTGGAGCATCACGTAGGGTGTATCAAAATTTCACATGGTGCGTTTTGTGCATATAACTTAATGCCATAGTGTTGGAAGCATTTAAGAGTACTTATTGCTTCTGCACCAGTTTGAGAGTGAAAAAATGTCTTTTTGGAAGTCGATGCAGTGGTGAACACTGTTGACAGTCTGAAATAGTTTTAAGTTGTCGGCACACAAAGTCATGCTGTTCATTTATTAAAATGCTTTTAGCACTAACAGAAAGCGAGGAATCCCATATCGATTCAAGCACCTCACGCACTGAAGAGGATAGATATAGGTCGGCAGTTAGTAAATGCACATCTAGCACCTGATTTGTGCATGGGCAATGTTCATGCTATCTTCCGAGTGCTACAAAAGGTACTAGACTTTAGGGAACTATTGAAGATGCTTGTGAGAACGAGGAACAAGTATGCTACCATACGTCTTAACCCTTTCAGACGCCACTTTATCCCGTTGATTGAAAAGTTGCTTTCACCACATCTCTTGCATCCTCAATATCGTAGAAAGTGTACAGCTGCAGCAAATATTAAGAATTTTTAATTGTTTAGCGAGATTTGTCAAGTTTACAAAATTTCGACTCCATGCGAAAACTCACTACAGGAACACAAAATATGAAAACATGTACTATTTCGTGTTTTGAAAAGCTTGAAAAGCACTTATCCAGCCACTTGACAATTATGCCTGGTGCATGACATTGTAAAAAACAATGAAAGAAGTGAACCCGCTACATACAACATACTGACACAGAGTAACAACACCCAGCCGTCTACCTTCCCACTCATTTTGTTAAAACATTCTGCACATTATTCAAAATTGCAGCACAGTTCCAATAATAAGTGTTTCAAGATGTATGAAACACATTTTAAATACCATTACTTTCATCAGTGCTTTTGCTATTGATGCATGCTCCTGCTGTGCCCAATTGTGTAGACAGCGTCTCAAAGGGTTAAGCTCTGTGGAGGAAATACCATCAACACCACAAGAAAGGGAAAGTTTAAGGCAAAGTTTAAGGCACTTCATATACTTGGAAACGAGGTTTTCATTGACTGTTAGCATACACTGCGCCAGACTGAGAAGGAAGGTTACTTGAAGCATATTTCACACCATATAGCAAACAGAAATGTTCTGCAAAGGCATCAGCAGTGTTCGAGACAACACCACTATTTTCATGAAGAAGACGTACATCTTTGGCAGTCCTTTTAGAAGAGAGTGCGCACAAAGCTCCAGAAATATTTTGAATTATGTGTCACACTGGCTTCAACACAATGCGGTCAAAGTGGTGATTCTAATAATAATAATAATAATAATAATAATCTTCGTGGTAACTTGGCACACTAGACTAAAAAGAAGGCTGATGCCTGTATGTTAGAGCATCTGATAACCAGCCATCTAAAGCAGGAATTTGCAGGATACAGAAGACACCTCCTTCCCCTCCACGTGCACACACACTTGCTCAATAACACAGCACGGCACACACGCACACATTCGACAGGTGCACAACACACAGGAGTGCCAATGAAGTCTGGTTTCAAGGAAGGAGAATCCAAATCGCCAGGGGGGTAGAGAGAAAGCTCTGCATGCCAGATATAATCATGGAGCTGTGGTGTCGTGCCATAGAGGCATGATGAGGGCTCAGGCTGTGCTGACCACTTGTTCAGACGAACTGAAGAAAGATTAGTGCTGTCCAGAGAGACGTCAAAAACCCTGCAGGATAGACTAGTGCAATGTTGCGTTGGTATTGCAGGGTGTGCTACTTGAGAGGTTTGAGGCAACCCTCGAAGGCTGGCATGAGCTTGTGTCAACCGAAAAGGCGGGAGTAAAGGGTGCGTATTGTCCGGCGCTGAACAAGCTTAAGTTTGTTAGCGTCGCGAGTTTGGTACGGGAACTATACTGATGAGCAGTACTCAAGTCGTGACAGAATGATAGAAGTGTACAGTGCTCGGAAAACCTTCGGTCATCAGGGAAGGGAGACACAGGACACAAACCCAAGAAAGGGCTGGTGCTTACATACAGTGCTGGTGACATATGCGGAAAAGTTCAGAGAACAGCTAAATGCTACACCCAGAATGGGAAGGGCCCGAACAGTCTTTATAGAAGTGCCTCCAAGGAAGAAGGTTGGACGTGCAGCAGTTTCGTTGTGGCTGATACGCATGGCAGCACTTTTTACGGTGCTACTACAAAGTTTGATATTGTAGGCCCAGTCGTTCACCTTTACGGAATGTATTTATTGTAAGCACATATGCTGTGCATCGGCATAGTGTTGTTGTGGAAGCGTTAACTTGTTAATCAAACACATTCTGCACAGATGCATTAGTAACTTGGTTTTGAGTAGATCTTTGTCCTGACTACAATTTATAGTATCGCAGCAAGAAACATTTTAGTAGAGGCTGAAGGGATTCCAGCAGTTTAAGCATACTGACTGCACAAAACACTGATGACACCTTTTCACCTTCCCCACAATGCACTCACACCATCTACACTTTCCATAAGCAAAAAGTGAGATAAAAAATCAATTACGGTTTCATTGACTCAGTACTTGCTGCTTCTGAAGCGGGCATCGAAGCAATCGTGGTATACGCTGCTACATGCATAGGTCTTGCATGATGCAGGTTCTGCTATGCACTGCACACAGGGCACACGTTGCAAACAGATAATTTATTTTTGCAGTGCTCAACTATAACGACACACTGACTCAAACATGACTGCGTTGTCACGTACGTTTCAGTGCGTCAGTGTTCTTGATTGCTACACGAGCGATTTATGCCCAACTAGCCCAAAAGACGGACGCACTAGAAAAAAGTGAGTGAATGAGTACAGTGAACTTGTACTGAACTGGATTCACATGCCGAATGGAAGAGCGCAGTGTCAGCTGAAACAGGCGGCACGGCTGATTATGTAAGTACTTCCAATAGTTCGGCTACTAGTGTATTTCGCTTTCGGAAGTTATCTTTACCACTGGAAACAGCGCAGAGCTTGCCCGTTAAACTTGAGTCAACCGACACCACACGAAACACGCCGCGGTTGAGCAACCCAACTTCCACACGGTTCATTCACCACATCACAGGTCACAGGAAGTCAAGAGTGCCATATTTTAAATCACTGCAGCACCAAACGGACCTGAAAATTCATTTCCTTCGACAGAGTTTCTCAGGTGAGTTCGTTCACTCGCCAGTTACGAACTCGATGGACGCGCTAGGCCTACACGTGACGTAAACAACATCGGCGATAGGCGAGTGTTGATTATCCAGACTTCGGAGCTCGTAAACGTGTTTCCATTCGTTTTGAGCACCACAAAATGCACATACAACAAGCACAGACGTTGCGGCAATCGTGATTCGGTTGGCTGTTTTAGCAGACGATCGTACCGAGCCCGGCGGAACCCAGGTTGGATTAGTCGGCGTCGTTCGAAGTCGCTTCGGATCCACGTCGCACTGCCACAACCCACGGTCGTCGGTCGGTCGTGTCGTTGTCGGCCTACTATTACAACACTGTCTTTCAGGAACACTGTCGCGCGCGTCGTGCGTCCAAAAAAGTCGGACGATCGTTGGTGCCGGGGCCTTCGCAATGCTTCGCACGGTCGGCCATTACAGGCTTAGCAGCCGGAGGCTCCGCAGCCTCCGATTGGTTGACGCCTGCGAAGCGTCGCAGCCTCCCATTGGTGCACGCCGGCGCAGCTTCGCCGCGCGCCGGCAAACTTCTAGCATCGGCAGTAGACATAATCGCTGCGCGACGTTCCGCTTCAGCGAGTTCCCGACCGACGCTTTGACGCATTTGACCCTTGGGCGCGCGCCGAAGCTTTCCGGCGCGTGCCAGTGGTTGGGGCATAAGGTGAAGCTGCAACGACGTGCTGCAGCTAAGAAGCGGCGGCGTGCGGAAGAAACGGATGAAGAGCGGGAGCAACGTTTAGCTAAACGGCGTGCATATTATGCAGCCAGGCGAATGCGTTCAACTTCTCTTGATCTGGGTGCATCTACAAGTATCATGCATGCTCTCAATGCTGACGCGACTTTGGCGAAACCTGATCGTTCGACAGCAAGCCTTATGGATGCGTTAAATGGAGACGAGACTGCATCTACACGTTCGATGAGCAGTATGGAACTCTACAACCTGAACAGAAGATTGCTTTCGCAATCCGCTAGGCTTAGCCAAGCTAAGCCTCTGCCAATTCTTTATCATGAATTACCAACTAGCCCAAGCAACCACCCTAGTTGTAGATTAGTGATGTCACATTCTTGCAGTCTGAGGCTCCGCCGCGCCAGCGAGTTTTCGTGGTCAGTGTGAGATGTATTCATGTTTGCTTGTGCGAGCGTGACACCATGTTTGTTAAATCAATATGTGCATGTTTACAAGTCTACACGGCCGATAGAGCTACTATCCTTACTTCGTATAACTAGCTGTCCAATAATTTGTTATCGCAGTCGATGCTTCGCCTTTCGACCGAAAGTACATTTTTTTATTGCGATATCAGTTATATGCACACACCAGGCACATTTCTGCCGTCGCAGTCACCACGATGTTCCGTAGAAAGTCCAAGCACGACGACATCGTCGGCGCGCGCCGTACGCTGTATGCACGAGTGAGAGCTTGCGTGGGTCAACCGACGATCGCCGCTCTATCTCGTGCGCGCAAGGTAGGAAAGCGGGGAGGAAGCACGTCGTCTTCCGTCGTGGGCGGGCACCGGGGGTAAGGGAGGGACGGAGTGTGGGCGTTCTACTGCGGCGGCTGCTGCGTGCGGCGCGGCCACACGGGCGCACTACCTTGAAGGTCTCCTTGCAATGCGGACAGAGTGCGTGTTTGCGCGAGCCTCATCTTCAAAGTGATCTGCTATTTGTACAAAGTGCATCGAGTCCTAGTAGCCTTGTATGTGCTGTGCTTTCGAAGCTTATCTCGCGTTAAAGCGAGACGCAGCACGAAGTTCAATTCGCTCGCGGCTGCTGCCCCGTTTCTTCACTCCAGCGTTTCAACAGCTAGTTTCCGCGGTCATCGAATGAGATGTGGTCATGTTTACCTGTGCGCGCATGACACTGTGCTTGTTAATATGTTAGTAAGTGAATGTGTACAATTTTATACAACCGATAAAATTACTATCCTTACTTTGTATAGCTGTCTGCTAATTTGCTATCGCAATCGATGTTTCGCCTTTGGGGGGGAACTGCGACTTTTTCCTTCTCCTTGTAAAGTATATGCTTCCTGCTTCAGTGATCTGGCTGACATCAATATCTATGCAAGTGATTGGTGCAGAAGACAGCCAAAATTAATTTAATGCCTTGTCTAGTCGTGTTAGCCAAACACCAAAACATACCTGCCTACAGCGGAGATTCGGGATATTTATTAAATCTAAACAGGCCTCCTAACCGATTTAAAGCAACAACAGTCTAGTGCAACAACAGACTATCACATTATGCAGTGACAGCGACATGCTAGGAAAAAACTTCAGCTCCATCAATGTTTTGCGTCGGAAAGCAGCCGGCTCACTGGGAGTTGGAGCGCCTTACCAGGCTAGTTGGCACTCCTGTTTATCTCTATCCGAGGTCGCAGTATAGGCCCAAATGCGGAGCATTGATTGCGATAGCAAATTATCAGACAGCTATACGAAGAAAAGTTAGTAGGTTTCTCAGCTGCATAATCTTCTGTAAATATCCGGTTACTAACAAAATTAGCAAGCACGTTAACTGCGCGCACAGGCCATCACATCTGCCATCAGCAATGATACAATCCGACATTCTGTACTCACGAAAGTTCATTTTGAATATCGTGGCGTGACGACGACTGTATTTCGATGAGTCCAATCCCAAACCTGGAATGATGACAACGACACGACAGCGTGAGACTGACGGCATGACAATGAATGTATGACAACTGTATAACGACAATGAGGGAACGACGACGCCATGGCGAGTTAGATGACAAAGTTGGAATGACAATGATGCACTGACCACGAACACATACTATTACGAACGGCCTGCAAGGGTACCGACCTACAAAACTTTCCCAGCCAGCTGCTGCTGCGGGGATGGCGATATTCCCAGAAGCGACCGTGGAACCCTTCCCCACCTGCTGCGGCGACGCACTTTGTAGGGGCGACGATGTGCCGCATCAACAACCCCTCGGCGCCGCTATCATTAAACGCAGTTGGCGGACCAAGCATTGTTAATGGATTCGCCGTCGCCAACATGGCTTGTTAGAAGCGGTGGAAATCCTGGGAGAAGGTGTCTTGCGGCCATCTCACGAGGCTTAGAAGTCATGGACAGACGCGGCGGCCATTGGCCGCGGAGTCAACACTGGGATGAAGAGGCGCCTGCTCGGGTCAAGCACCGTGTCTCCGAGAACCCTCTCACCTTGGTGTGGTCAGTGCAACCTGTGCAGAAGTGAGTGCGTAAACCCTCCCCCTCAAAGGCGGATCGGCTACGATGACTTTGGACGCTCCGAATTTGTCAGCGGTGAACTGCCGCTTTGCCTCACCTAGGGATCTACGGAGGACAGATTGTATTTGAGGAGCCATTGGGGGCTCCTCAGTGTGCATTCCTCTTTCAGTCATGTTAGACTGATGAAGTGTAACGTTCTCATGTAAATACTGTCAATAAACCCATATTCCTAATTTTCGATGAGAACAAGTCCCTCCTTTCAACAACGTCCTCAGCGTGGATAAGTTGGACGACGGCATGGGCCAGCTTCCATATATTCCATGCCCGACCCCAACCATTACAATACCTAGTGGTCCAAGCTATTAGATAAATTTGGGAACTGGGTCTTCGTAGAAGGTGTGGCGACGACGACATGACGATAGTCAGATGATGAAGCTAGAATCACGAAGAATGAGCGACTACGACGGCATTACGACCTTGAGCATATACCTAGGGGGCCAAGCTGGTAGCCAACTTGTGGTCACTCGGCCGGCCTAAGAGGCTAGGTAGTAAATAGACTCGAAACGCCTGAATTAGTCAAGTAATGTTACTCGCACAAAAATAAGCATTTTCACGTAGCACGTGCTTGTGAACAGTGTGCGAAAGTAATACTGTATATTTTTGACAAGCGTCCGATGGCTATTTATAAACATGACTGTGCGTGAGTTGACGCGTTTGCAGGCGCCTTAACTAGATAATGCCGCCACATCGAGCACCGGTGTGGCCGTCATCTTGTGGGAAGCGTATAGTTCATATAACCCACTCTAGAGGAAAAGCTCCCCTTAGCCCACACACCAAGATCGATACAAATCGGGCGAAAAGCGTCCACGAACCAATTGTCACTAACAACAGGAAGTGCGGTTATGGGAACAGCGATTGAAGTGAAAGAATGTGAGAATGAAACAAACATTCTTAATGAGAAAAAGGTTTCATTGCGATAGCAACGATGTGTACACTCCAGGCGCATTTTTTCAGTTGGCGTCGCCGTGAGGTTCCGTATAAAGTCCAAGGACAATAAAATCGTTGCAGCGCGCCGCATGCTCGACGTGCGAGTGAAATTGTGCGAGGGTGAGCCGGGGTTCGCGACGCAGATGAATTCGCTTGCCGCTTCCGTGATCCATCACACCAGCATTTTGACAGCGAATTTCAGTGCTCATCGAGAGAGAGAGAGAGAGAGAATAAACATTTTTATTGGGTGAATGCCGCTTTAGAGAATCGTCCTCATTCCAGAATAACTTTAGCTCGGGCCGCGTCCTGGGCCCTCGCAATCAGCCGTTGTTGATCCTCGAGGTGGGAGCTGGCCAAGGCTCTCTCCCAAAGCTAGTTGGTGTGGTAAGGGTTCGGAGGATTTAATGGTGCCGCTCTGCATAAGTGACATTGCGGAGATTATTGTGTAGGGGCTATGAGGTGATTTCTGGTTGGGTGGGGGAATGTATTAACCTGTAGAACTTGGAGTAATCGCTTCTGCTCTCTAGGTAGTGACTTGTGTGGAGGTGCATATGTTCTGCGGGTTAGCTTGTAGTGTTGTGTGATTTCTTCGTACGAGACTAGAGGATGCATGCGCTCGGGTTCAGATTCCTCGGCGTCGGCTCGGTGGGTCAAATCTCGAGCCACGTGGTTGGCGACCTCGTTGCCAGGAATGCCGTGATGAGCTGGCGCCCAGATGATCATGACTGATCTCGTTGGCGGCTTTTGGTTGATGATCTTGAGCGTAGTGGTGTGAATTCTGCCGCTAGCAAAGTTGCGGCACGCCTATTGGGAGTCGCTCGATCACTATGACTTCAACCTCTGTTTGGGAGAGAGCGAGGGCTATGGCTGCTTCCTCGGCTTGGAGGGGATTGTTTCGTGTGAGCGAAATGCTCCTCCGATGTTCTTTGTTGACGACTACGGTGGCTGTTGTGGCTGCACGTCTGGGGTAAGAACCCGCGTCCGTGTAGGCTGTAGAGGGTAAATTCCCAAATCGCTTGTGTATTGCCAGGGCCCGGGCCTTCCTTCGCTCTGCGTGGTGCACTGGGTGCATGTTGCGAGGTAGAGAACGTACGGTGATGTTGCTCCGGATGGCATGGGGTAAGCTCACAGTCTGAGGCGGTGGACGGTTGAGAGGGGCAGAGAACCCCAGGTGTAAGAGAATGGACCTCCCCGCTTCTGTAACCGCGAGTCTTGTTAGCTGACTGGATAAATGTGCCTCAATCAGCCTCTCGGCCGTGTTGTGCACACCTAGTTGTAGTAGGTGTTCTGTGGACGTATACTGGTCGGCAGGCCCATCACTTGCTTATATGCCTTTATGATCATTGTGTTGATTTTGTTGAGTTCTGTCGCGTTGAGGAGTGCGTATGGAATAGCGTAAGTTATTCGAGACACGACGAAGGCTTGGACAAGCCGAAGCGTGTCCGCCTTCTCCATGCCTCTTGTCTTGGTTGTTATTCGCCGGATCATGTGGGTAACTTGGGCTGTTGTATTCTTAAGCTTGTTAATTAATATTGTATTGGTGTGGTCCGACTGGAGAACCATTCCCAATATCTTTACGCTCTGAGACGGAACGATGGTGTGTCCCTCCAATTGCGTGTTGATAGTTGGCGAGTCGGATGCCTGCTTCTTTCGCGGTGGGACCAGGAGTAGCTCCGACTTTTGGGGGGGTGCAGCTGAGGCCGCATGACTTAGCACAGTCGCCCACCACGTCTGCCGCTTCCTGCAAGTGGCTTTCCATTTCCCCGATGGACCCTGTGGAGGACCAGATGGTAATGTTGTCGGCATATAGGCCGTGCCGGATCCCCGCCGGGGATGCTATCGAGGAGCGGTGGTAGGCCTATTAGGGTGATATCGAAAAGGAGAGGGGATAACACTGCGCCCTGTGGCGTGCCGCGCCCGCCCAGTAGGAAGGGGTTGTCGCTTGGTCCCCGACCTTTAGGATGGCTTTTCTATCTGAGAGGAAATCTCTGATATAGGAATACGTCCTGGCCCCACAGTCCAGCGTGTTTCGCCTCTGTAAGATTGCTAAATGCTTGACGTTATCAAACGCCCCTTTAAGATATAAGGCGAGGATAGCCGTGGGGGAGTTGCGTGTCACTGTTTCAATCACCTCCTCTTTCAGCTGAAGTAGGATGTCTTGAGAGGTGTGGACGGAATCCTATCATCATTGTTGGAAGTTTCCCCGAGTCCTCCAGGAATGGTTGTAGCCCGTTGCGAACGATGTGCTCTAGGAGCTTTCCTACACACGAAATGAGGGAGGTCGGTCGTAGGTTCTCAATGGCTGGTGGCTTGCCTGGCTTCGGTATCAGACGAATCTCGGCCATTTTCCAGTCCTCGGGAAGGTTTCCTTCCCTCCATACTTCATTAAGATGAGCGGTAAGCTCTAGTAGCGAGGGACTGTCAAGATTTACAAGTGCCTTATTGGTAATTTGGTCCATTCCCGGAGCTGTGTGGCGTCTCAAGCCCATTATCGCCGCTGTTACTTTATGTAGATGGATGTCGTCATCTAGGAGCTCGTTAGAGGTACCGGTGTAGGGTGGCAGAGGCTCCGATGGCTTTGTGGGGAAGTACTGGGCTTTGAGAGTCAAAAGGAGGTCCGCCTCATTTCCTGGAAATTGGTGAAGTACTCGGGCCATATTGTGGTGGGATACCGTTTCGCTGCTGGCCGGGTTGAATAAATACCTCAATAACTTCCACGTCTAGGAAGTACTCAGTCTTCCTCTCAAACTGTCGCAGAGGGATAGCCAGTTTTCTCGGCATAGCGTGGTAGCGTATTCCGCAGCCTCTTGTGTGAGTTCTGCGATTCACCTCTTGAGCTTGCGATTTAATCTTTGCCTTTTCCAAAGCATCAGCAGGCTACGGCGGGCTACCCACATGTGGAGCCAGGGAGCGTCTATGCTCGGAGTGGTGGTGGATGTTCAAAGCATTTTGGTGTGCACCTTCACATCCTGGTGAAGCTGAGTGATCCAGTCCTTAATTGACTGAAGATGTTGGCTCTGTTTGTTCGTAGCTCTTTCTTCTCTTGTCTCCCGCAGCTTGGTCCAATCCGTGAGGCGAGCAGTGCCTACCCTGGTTTTGTATTCGAGCCAAGGAGAATGGTGGCTAGCAGCGCGTGGTAGCTGCATAGGTACTCCTCCAGATTGGTCCAGCAAGCTTGGGGGATACTTCTGGTGAGGGTTAAGTCGGGGTTCGTGTCTCTTTGAACACTTGTGCCGAGCCTCGCGCCATTCCTTGGATCGTTCACGAGTGTGAGATCCATGTTCTCAATAACTTTGTGAAGCAGGTTTCCCCTGGGGTTTCTGTACGTATGACACCAGGGGTGGGGGGGGGGGGGGGGGGAGGGCGTTGGCTGCATTAAAGTCGTCCGTTATTAGAAGCGGATGGTTGCCTGCTGCGTGCGTGGCTTCCTCCAAAACCTGTTTGAGGACCGATGGCGCGCTTTTCGGCCGACAGTAGACGTTTAGAACAAACGTGGGACCCTCCTTCTTTGTTGCCTGTGGAATAATTTCGAGCAGAATGGCAAGAGGTTCGGATTGTTGGAGATGGTGTTGAACGGCCACTAGTTTCTTACTGACCAAGGTGCGAAGGCTGTCACCTGTACCGGTGCTATACGTGACGTATCCGGGTAGGCGGACGTGTGTGTTCGTTTCTTGCAGTGCGATGATTTCAGGTTATCTTGTTGATGTAGCGATATACTGTATCAGTGATCCATACTTGTTCCTGAAGCCCCGGAAATTCCACTGTCACACCGTGGTTTCGCCTGGGGAGCCCCCGCGCTTACTGCATATATGTTGAGGAAGACCCATCTTGGCTAATCTGGTAGGGTCTGATGAGCTGTTTTCTTGGGGCGCCGGCTTTGACGAGCTTCCAGTGCTAGTATGCGTTCCTCTAGTCTGATGTTGCGTTCCGCCAACTGAGTGTTAGAGTATTGTTGTTGAGTTGCGAATTGTTGTTGTTGTGCCGCTGACTGTTGTATAGCTCTGAGTTTTTGCTGCATAGTAGCTTGAAGGGATGTCTGAAGGCTCTAAATGGCCTTTGCTACTACCTCCTCTACCTGCTGGAGAGTGGCATATTGGACGGGTATGACTCCCTGCGGTGCAGTGGGCTGCGCGGTTGCTCGTTGCGGTGTCGGATTTGAATGACTGTGTGCGCTGGCTGTTCTTCCCGTTTCCGCTTCTCCGGGGGTGGGGTTGAAGTGTTTTGTGTAGGGGTAATGCTATTTCTTCCAAGCAATTCATCTTTAAGTGCTACGAATTGTGCGTGCACGGTAGTGATTTCTGCTTTGAGTGTTGCATTCTCTTCGGTGAGACACCTAATGTGGGCGTGTGCCTATGCCAGCTCTGTGTCAACAGGGGGGGGGGGGGGGGCGAGCTTTGGGAGAAACAACCTGCGCCCAGCTCACCTGCTGGGCGACCTGCGCTGCTCCCTTGCTTCCCCTGCTGCCGCTTGTGGAACGACCATGGCTCGAGGTCCTGCCATTGCATGGCGTCCGTCGTCGCGATGAGGTCCTGCGCTTGGAACCGGAACCGGAACGAGGCCTGGAACTGCTCCTTTCCAGGACAGCTCCGCGTCCTTTCAGGGACCGCGACTTGCGGGATGCTGAGCGCTCTCCACGTGGCCTCAGAGACGAGGAGCATACTCTCAGGGCCTGCTGCGGTTTCCGGCCGTTGACGGGCGGCAGGAAGCTGTTGGGGCAGGTTTTGGTTGCCGTCGGATGATTCCCGCCGCACAGAGAGCACCGAGGGTGGCAATCGTGCTGCTCCGTTGCTAGGGAAGTGCCGCACTCCCTGCGCTTGGGTGTGGCGGCGGGCCGCGGGCAGACGTCCTCTCTATGGCCTTTCTCGTTGCAGGTTCGGCAATGTGGCACGGTTCTCTTGTAGAGGTAGCACTGCAGAAGCCCAGAAAATTCGATGTAATATGGTACTGTTACCATAATGTGAATGTGATCACCATGGTTGTTGCGTTTCCCAGTGTTCTACATGTCAGCGCCTCGTATCCGGAAGATTCAATGCGTTTAAGTAACATTTTGGGCGTGGTGTCGTGATCGATGTTGTATATCCCCCCTTTGCAAGACTTATCGGGCGAAATTCCGTATGACGTAATATCATAAGTTGTTGCACCAATTGTAATTTTCTGTTCTTGCTTAGTGCTGAGGTCGTAGCTTCTGAGGCAGTGCTTAGAACAAGGACGTTTTGGTCTTCGTCGATGCGTATTTTGAATCCGGTAGAGCAGATTTATAGCAATGCCTGATTTGTGATGACGTCTACTAACTTCTCTGGGCTCACCTTGTCGAGCTGCAGGCCGTTCCGTAGACGAACCGCCAACTTGTAATCATCGGCAGGAAGTGGCGGGGGGGGGGGGGGGGGGTTGTCGGTGATTGCGCATCGCCGGTCGGCTTTGGCGGAGAACGGGCTTCGGTGGCGTTTGGGATAGTTGGGGCGTGGTCGAGCGTGTCTGCAGCCGACGACGACGGGTACGACTGGTAACATTGATCCAAGGTTCATTGTCTTCTTCGTTCTCCTCAGCGGCCGGAAGAAGTCCTTGTGATTCGTGCGATTCGCGAATTTCCATGTCCTCCTCCTTTAGGGCCTCGGTGGACGATTGGTGGGATTTGTCGGTGTTGGTATTGATCACCGCGTTCGCCATCTGCAGCGGTGCGGCGGCCAAAGCCTTTGCTAGGCCTCGCCATCAGCGTAGTGGGTTTAGCGATTGGGCCCCGCCTCGAAACTTGACGTGACCGTAAAACGCAAAATATAGCACTTACACCCTAAAGTTTGGGGTTGACTTGCTCTGGCTGACTTCAGACACACGATGATTACGTAGAGTCTGGATGCCGAGGTGATTTCGCTGAAAATGTAGCTTCTGTGCGGAGCAGATGTGGAGCCTATCCTACCCGTCGCCACAATTCGTCGTCTTCCCCAGTGCTCATCGAGCGACATGTGCTCAGGTTTATCCGTGCGCGCGTGACAACGTGCTTGTTCATTTGGTTAAATTACGTCGGCGGGCTAGTTGGTCTACATACATGACAGAATATGTAAGTGCGACTGCAGAAGAACGTAGAAAGAAGTAGAAACAAAGACAGCCTTTTCTGTGTGTGTCTGTTTCGTTGTACATCCTCGTTCTGTCACGCTTACACATTCCATCATTGATAATTAAGTTATTAGACCAATGTTTACAAGTTTATACGGCCGATAAAAGTATCATACTTACTTCGTGCAGCTATCTAGTAATTTTTTATCGCAATCGGTGCTTCGTCTTTCGGGCGAAACTGCGACGATTTATTTTATACATTCACTTTATACACTCACCATGCTGTAACGCGTCCTCATGACTGGCCACGCCAACGCGTGCCCAATGGAGCACGCAATAGGCCGCACGTTTAGTTATTCAGATAGCTGCGATGTGACGTGCGCAATGACGCACGCACAAGGTACACCTTTAACCAACCAGAACCGCGGAGCCGCCGTGACGTTGGGACCCCGCGGAGGCCCGCGTTCGATTCGCACCCGGGCCAAACTTTACCAAATATTGTTTGCAAATACATACTTTACCTTATTTACAGGAACCTTTCTGAGAAATTGAAACAGTGAGGAATACAGATGAGACAAAAAATGCACATGCTTTCGCTGTGGTTATTTGTTTCTTGTCGCCTATTGCCACGAGCGGGCGATAACGGAGGTAAGTCTTCTCGTGGAATATGACCTAGGGCAAAAGGAATAAGAAATACAAAAAAAATGTCCTTACATAGTACACACCTGCAGACGCGGCAGCAGTCGCTATCACTGAGATATTGACGGCGGGTCGTGGATAAACGAGATAAGGAACACAGCGCTTGAGCGAAACAACGCCCGTTCGAGCCGCTCCATCAGAGAGGACCGGTGTTTTGAACAATATGGCAACTAGGACCCTGCAGTACACGCTGGTCGGTTACGGCGAAAATTTGGACTGGAAGCCTTTGCATTTCGTTAAGCCCATTCCTCGAAACAGGCAGTGCAGTGTTTGCGGACTCGTGCGCAAGATTACCGGTCTCCTGCCGTGCGGCCACGTAGCCTGCCATTCTTGTTACGAACAGTGCGGAGCGGACGACGGGCACGCCTGTCCGATTGACGGGGAACACTTCCCTGAAGAAGACGTTGAGTGGAGAGACTTCCCTGCCGACAAGCTGCTACAAAGGGAGGTAAGCCAGCGCGCCCGTAAAGAAGCAAACAGGTTTCGTTCCATTACGTGTAAACTAAGTAACTGAGAGTTTTAGCTTATGGGGCGAGAAGTCGCACCCAAGCATTCAGGGACGCAAACTCCAGTGCGGGGCATTAGGGCGCCTTCGTGCTCGCGTTGGGTTCTTTTGTGCGCCCGGAGGTTTGCGTCCCCCAACGCTTGGGCATGAGGCTTGCGTCACCTAACCTAAAAATGACTAATAACGACTTGTCATCCCTTTGTGCCTGCAGCCGTAGCTTAGTGGCTGCGGCGTTGCGATGCAGAGCTCGAGGGTCGTGGGTTTGACTCTAGCCGTGCCAGCCGCATTTCTATGGGGGCGAAAAGTAGACGCGCTCGGGTGCTTAGATTTAGGAGAGCGTTAATGAAACCTAGGTGGTAAAAAAATTCACGAGTCTCCGACTACGACGTGCCTTAAAGGGACCCTGAAACGATTTTGACGATTTTCTACAAACATACTGAGTCGTTAGAGTAGGTCTTTCTGATCATTAATTGACACATCTAAGTGCTTCGCGTAAAGCGTGTAATTTATTATAAGGTTTTAAAAATGCACATCGCTGCCGATCGCAGCACGCTGCTCGGCGGAATTTTAAGCCGCCCCTACCCATATGACGGAAATCACCCATATGACGCCAGTGGGGCGAGCTATCCGATTGGCTGACCAGGGTGCGTGATCGATAATTTTTCCAACTTTATGGTAAACAAATAATCTTCGTAATAGTATGAAAGTTAGTTCATTTGTTTTTATAAAAAGAAAGTAACATACACGGAAGGCACAAGAACAATTTTTCAGTACACTTAAGCACTTCCGACACACAGCAAGCGTCGTCTGCTTGTGTTACAACGTACTCCATTTTGACGAGAGCTCCGCGGTCAGAGTCGGTCTCAGTCTTTTCGCGAGCACTACGATTCAACATTGTTGCCTTGTGGACTACAAACCTAGCGACTGGCAATATGTCAAGCTGCGACATCGTGTCCCTCTACAAGGCAGCATACGAGTGAACTGGCTGCTGCGCATCGGACTGCCGCTATCCGATCGACGCCAGGATTTGCGCGTTTGTGGCCGTCACTTTACACCGGAAGATTACTAACGCAATAGCGTTTGGCGACTCCGGTATTAGGGCAAGCGCAAGGGGACAGGGTCTGGCCGCCTGACTGTGCCGGGATGAGCCATGAGATGAGCAGAAGGGCAAATGTGAATGGTCTGCACGGTGCAGCCACCTGGTGGCACAGAGCTCAACCATACACAGTAGCAACAACAAAGTGTATTCTTCTTTGCTGCGGGTGTGTATTTTTCGCAGGAGTGTAATCATCAAGACGTTGTTTTTATAAATGTTTAGAATGTTTTACACTTGGTTAGAGCAATATTAGCGCTTTGTTTGACTGGTTAAGCGCTGCGCCAACAAGTGTCTGGACCGTGCTGACCGATCAGGGTGCTCATGTACGTCTACGCTAAAGTTCCTTCATCCGCTTGAGTTTATGCCTCCAGTCATTTGCCGAAATGACCAGCTTACCTGTGGTTACCGGAATACCGGACACGTTCGGCGCTACGACAGAAGGCTCGCAACGCACGCTACTTCGATAGCTCTTGGTCGACGGCCAAGCGGCTAGCAAAGAGGTCTCGCGCGGGAGGGGGCGTGCTCCAAAACAACCGGAAGTGGACAATGTGACGTCGCATCGTGACGCAGTACCAGTGAAGGCGGAGCTTAGCGCCGCTCGCTCGGCGAGCGAGTTGAGGAGGAAAAGCATGGCTAGGGAGGAGGGTAACTTCTAATCGCTTGTAGCTCCATTAATACGTAACGCTTCACTTAAATTGTGGTGCGAATGTTCTAGTTAAGCTGTACCCTACGCGCCTACAAAATTTGTCCGAACCGTTTCAGGGGCCCTTTAAATTAAATCATCGTTTTGGCCCGTCAAAGCGCAGAATTTTGAGTGCTGGCTTTTCGAGGGCTGGCTCCTGGTTGCCTTGCAAGATTGGCAGGTATCGGACGTAGTGCAAACTAGCTACAATTATAGAGAGGACCGACGTGATTACACACGTAAGCGCGGACGTCACCTGCTGCACCAACACGTCGTCGTGTTTATACCATCGTCGCCGCGCCGCCCTGTCATTATATTACTTTTATACCACTGTGATCACTCCTTTGTTTACATGTCACCATTCCACTGTTTTCACTGCGTCGTCATCATTGCGTCGTCATATTGTCATTACGCCGCCATTTTGAAGCCGTCGTCATGACGTTACATCGTCTTGTTTTACAGTCCTAATTTCAGTGTCATCCCATTGTTGCCATGCCTTCGTTGTCACGCCGTCGTCATTATTCAATCGCCGTTGTTTTAGCTTTATCCAACTGTCGTCATACCATCGTAGCGATAGTCGTTGTTACGCAGTTGGGCCGTTCCATCGTCACGCTATCGTCGTCATACCAGTGTAATCTTTTCGACATCGTCATCCTTTTGTCGCGATGGCGTTGTCTTCCTGCCGTCAGCAATAGACAATCGTTGTCATGCCGTAGCAGTCGTTTCGTCGTTGTCATTCTGTAGCAGTGATTCGAATATCATCCTGCATTCGTCACGCATTCGTGGTCGTTGAATCATCTACACTGACATAATAATTCATGTTTCGTCGTGTCATTGTCGTCGTACCGTTTTTTTATTGTCATGCCAACTTCATTCATGCATCGTCTTCCCATAGTCGTGGTCATTCCATGTTATTCATTGTATGGTGGCCATACAGTCGTCGTCGTTTCATCGTCGTCATGCGTGGGATGCGTAGGATTGAGCGATCCATATTTATGTTGAGCGGGGCCTTTCTTGGTGAACTTGTCTCTAACTTGGTTGTATGCTTAATACTGACAAATGGTCACTAAACAAGAACAGCGTTCTTTGATACACCACTGAGAGATTTCCTTAACTTGCTACAGCGCGTAGTACCTGCTTATATCTGAAAAACTCAGTGCCCTTCCACCCTGTGATGAAGGATGACCAGCGAAGCTGTGTATGTGGGCCCATTAATGGCGAACTGCACCTCCACCGCGGGTCGGCCCGGCTTTGCACTATCTTCGGGATCGCTCCACGTATGGGGAGTGCATAACGCCTGCTTCACCTCCGCCTCGGGTCGGCCCAGCATTGCATCATCTTTGGAATCGGCCCGCGTATGGGGAGCGCTTAAATCCTTCTTCACCTCCGGTGTGGGTTGGCGCGGAATTGGACTTACTTAGGGATCGGCTGACGTATGGGGAGTGCTTAATGCCAGCTTCACCTGGGCCGCGGGTCGGCCCGGCATTGCTCTATCTTCGTTATCGGCTCACGTAATGGGAGTGCTTAAATCCTTCACCTCCGGTGCGGGTTGGTGCGGCATTGCCCTTACTTCGGGATCGGTTCATGTATGGGGAGTGCTTAAATCCTTATTCACCTCCGGGGCGGATTGGCGCGGCATTGCACTAACTTCTGGATCGGCTCACGTATGGGGAGTGCTTAAATCCTTCTTCATCTCCGGTGCGGGTTTGCGCGGCATTGCAGTAACTTCGGGATCGGCTTACGTATGGGGAGGGCCTAACGCCTGCTTCACCTCCACTTCGGGTCGGCCCGGCATTGCACCATCTTTGGGATCAGCCGGCATATGAAATAAAAACCTAGCCATAAAAAGCTTCGCTGTAATAATGAACACAACTGGGCGCGAAGGAACTGAAGTAGATAGACATGTAATCTCTTAGCGAAAGTTAATCACGGGAGCACATGTCCAGCGAGATGTAGCTTGGGGCAAATGCTGTGATAAGCGCATTTGTCTCACAGAATAAGAGAGAATAAAGTATAACTTCCACCAAACATATTCGCGGCTCTTTCACTCTTCTGATGCCTGCGGGCCTTGCCTAATACAAGTAAATGAACCCAATGCATGTCGCAGTGGCATCACTTGTGAAAGAAAAAAAATTATCGAAAACGTGACTTGAAATGCGAACGACGTCGTAGTTTCGTGCAACTAATGTTTGGTAAGGCTTCCCTGAGCTTGCAGCTCATCTTGGCTGACACGTGAACGGATCTTTGCGCCTGCTTGCGCGTTTTGAGACTGCGTCACCACGACGCCACTGAAATTTCGAAAGCCAAATGAACTTTGATTGCCTGATATTATACAAGCAAGATAGGTGCCAACCAAACGCTTTACCTTTTGACGATTGAAACGCTGCATGGCGGAGACGTAATCTGAATAAGGCAATCAGTGAATAGGGAAAAAAAATTTTTACGATAATCTTCAAGGTGTCGCAATTATGCGCAGCAAAAATACATCTTGTCGTTTCAAAGTGATAAAATAGTTATTTGCAGTTAACGTACCAAACAATTGTTCACTAAGCATTTAACCTCCGGTCCCGCTGTCTGCGATGAGATCTTTTCTTCGCTGAGTGAACCACTTCCTTGTCGCGGTAGGATATAGTATATCAGCTGCAGCGGCGTCCATACGCATACCACAAACTATTTGCCGTGATGCCCTCGCTACGCACTAGCCCTAATAAAACATTAGACGCACGCCAGGCATTGAACAAGTACGCCAATAAAGAATAACACTACGTGCTAAACCGCTGCGAGAAAGTGAGAAATGCAACATTCATGCAAATGAGCAAAGCCTAAATGCTGTACATTGGCCAGCGCAGGTTCAACATTTTTAACGACAGAAACACCACCCGATTAGTGACCATAGCGACAAAAGAATGCATTGTTCATGAGAAAAATTGCCTTTGCCTTTTTGGGGTATGCAAGTTAAAACACATTGAATTGTTATTTTATATGACAACCTCTAAATAAATAAAAAGCTAGAATTTTTTCCCTAGTGTTATTTTATTACCCCCCCCCCCCTACTTACCTTATAGCGTAAGCATTTAGGCTCACTTCTCTCTGAAATATGTCCGTCCGTCTGTATGTAATGCGTGACGCGATGCGTTTTACAGGTATACATGGGACATAAATTAGAATGCCTTACGACTACGTACGGCTAGAGAGATTATATTATGATATACATAGTGAGTGCTGAAGAGGCATTCCGAGTAATGATGGTTAATAAAATACCAATAATATCAATTACGATTATAAAAAGAGCTCTACGTAATTCACTTATACTAATGAATGGTAAGGAAACCTAATAGAGATTATGATGAAAACACTTAAGTGCAATGGATGTCAATGGAGGGTAATTAAGTATATTGCCTAATTATAGATGTATTGTAAATTATTAGCCTAATCAAGAGTGTTGAAGGATATATTAATGAATTATAATCAATAATAGTGACGCATTCTCAAGACTAATTAGGTCTCATTTTTAATAACTACATTTATTAGGCTTCTTAGGGAAAATTTAAGAATAATTAACATGAGTTAAGCATAATTATGTTTATTAAGATTACGTTGCTTAAGCCCAATGAAGTTTAATAAGCGCCGCAGGGGCGTCTGCGTCAGCAGGCGTTTGGGTGTTGCGACACCACGTACCCGAGCACACGAGGGTTGGACCTTCCCGCGTGTAGCCGTGCGCGGCTTAGCCGTGTCTGGGGAAAGGGGGATCCTGGGGGTTGAGCCGATGCTGGGTGTTTGGACCTTTAAGGCCCCCCGGCGGAGGCAACACACCTCTCTGGCCTCTGCTTTACATAGACGGCACCCCCGGACTGACCCACCCGGGGGAAATCGGCAGTTGCCTCTTCCTGTCCCCCTCTCCACTCTTCGTCTTTCTCTCTCACTTTGAATCTTTCCTGTCTTCTACTCCCTTCAGTTTACTTCTCATTTTCCAGGCAGCAAGGGTTAACCGTGTGTATCTACCCAACCTTGGGTACATATATTAGGTTATAGCGGCGTTGTATAGCTGACGTATACAGGTATGTTCCTAACCTCGCAGCGTCCCCTTGTTGGGCTCGGTGGCGGGTGGCTACCATCGCCGCTGAATATTCTAAGAATACATGGCAAATGCATTCCCCCCCCCTTGCAGATCCTCCTTACAAAAGACGGCGCACCGAAGCAATTTTTGATTTCACTTTGAAAACCAACGCAGAAACGTTCCCACGCTACCATGCGATCCGCAGTGAAGGATCTCTGCCAATGAGAAAACTATCGCCATTCCTAATAGCAAAATGCCTAGTAGAAAAAATCGGAAAGCAATACAAAGCTTCAAAGATGTCAAGTGGGGACCTCCTCCTTGAACTAAAAACCAAAGACCAAGTTGCAAAGCTCGCTGATCTAACCAGTGTCGGTAACATCAAAGTCACAATCTCAGCACACCGTTCTCTCAACACAAGCAGAGGTGTAATATCAGAAGATTTCTTAAACCTAAGAGATGAAGAACTCCTGGAAGGTTTCCAAGAACAAAATGTAATCAATGTTCAAAGAATAACTCTCCGAAGAAATGACGAACAAATCCCGACCAAACACGTTATACTTACCTTTGGTACCAGTATTGTACCTACTACACTTGATGCAGGCTATCTTAAGATCAACGTAAGACCGTATATCCCAAACCAGAGGCGGTGTTTCAAGTGCCAGAGATTCGGACATGCATCGCAATCATGCAGAGATAAATCGACATGTGCAAATTGTAGTGCCAATGACTATCAGTCGGAAAACTGTAATGCTGCTACACACTGTACAAACTGCAAAGGAGATCATCCAGCATATTCACGATCTTGCCTCTGCTGGAAGAAAGAGAAAGAGATAATTGCACTTACAGTGAAAGAGAAGATTTCCTTTTATGAAGCAAGAAAGAAACCAGCACACTTACCTCAAACAACCTTCGCCAGTGCGGTGCGACAGGGGACAGCACCGCAGTGGTCTCAGGGGTCTACAGGGACCGCAGTCAGTGGCCCAGTAGTAACTCCATCCGTCCCCTTGGTGGAAGGAGCCAGTCCTGCTCCATCATCATCATCACAGACTGGCCTGCAGACCCCGGTTCCACAGGGCCCCAGGCTAAATCGAACTCCCAGGCCTGAGACGCGCGTCTCAGCGCCTGGTTCTCGATCATCCAGCGCCTCGGAGAAGGTTATGGATGTCGACACCAAAACTCCGGCGTCATCGACGCCAAAACATCAGCGCTCTCGGGAGCGCAGTAAGAAAGACAAGCTCAAAAAACTACGCGAACAAAGGGACCGGTAACCTGAACGGTTACCGTTCTTCCAATAGCACATTCCCATTAACAAATGTCACCTACAGTTACTTAGTACATATATGTAAATTACCATTCTCAATTCTGCCACTATGGCTTTTATCGTGCATTGGAATTGTAGAGGACTGATTCGCAATTTAGGTGACATTAAGGACATAACAAATAACTTTTCGCCAATCGCATTTTGCCTACAGGAAACAAACTTAGGCCCTAAACACAGTCAATTCCTTAGAGGTTTCACCGTTGTCCGAAAGGACCGCGAATGTTCCAACCGGTTGTCAGGTGGAGTGACTATAGTCGTGCAGGGCGGCACTCCTACCCGAAATGTCCCATTAAATACATCTTTAGAAGCCGTAGCTGTCACCATTCTATCCTACAAAGCAATCACCATTTGCTCACTATATATTCCACCCCACACACATTTTACTATCAAGGACTTAGAAAATCTAACAGATCAGTTACCGGAGCCATTAGTCTTGGTAGGAGATTTTAACGCTCATTGTACTCTTTGGGGCAGTGTCAAAACTGACCAAAGAGCACTACTCGCTGAAGATTTTATTCTGTCAAACGATATCTGTCTTTTAAACTCAGGTGCGCCAACTTATTTCTCACCGACTTCTCGCACAATTAGTTGTTTAGATTTAGCTTTTTGTTCACCCTCTCTTTTTACTGGTTTTAAATGGGAAGCTCTCGACACGTCATATGGTAGCGACCACTTACCCGCACTCATCAAACACGTATCATCACCACAAACCCTGGTAACTAGACCACGCCGATGGAAATTGCAGCTCGCTGACTGGCAGGTTTTTATGCAGAACGCGAAACTGGAAAATGTCTTTTCGCCAGAGCTCAGTATTGATGATCTTAATAAAAAAATCACTGAAGTTATAATCACAGCGGCAGAAAAAGCGATACCGCAGTCTTCCGGCATTGTGCGCAAAAAGCTAAATCCTTGGTGAACAAACGAATGTACTAAAGCCAAAAAAGAACAAAATAAGGCCTGGGGAATCCTACGAAGGTACCGCACTTATAACAATCTTCTAAATTTCAAACAGGCCAAAGCCGAAGCACGATTTAACCCCTTCAGTCACGAATTACGTTCGACTGTCAATACATGTGTGAAATTTACATATATTTGTGCCACTGTGCTGGAGATTCCATTGAAAGCAAGTCAGAGCGGGATGATAACGACTCTGCATGTTGTAGACAGCCACCACAATTACATAGCAATTAATTACTCATTTATTGTGCAGTTAGTCATGCTACCTTTCTTCATTCAAAATATTGAATCACCTGCTCGAATTAGGAGCACGTGTGAATTATTGGGTGAAAGCATTGCAACGACGGAAAAAAAAAAAACTCTTTCGCAATTACTACTGAAACGCCCCACTTCAGATATCCCGTCAAACATGCTAGTGCCTTCACCAAAGCGGTCGTCCGAAGCAATAAATTTCACTCAGAAGTGAAATGGGTGTACTTTAGGAAAGCAGAATGTTCAATTTACTCAAAGCTCAATGTTCGTTATCTTTTATTTGCAACCACTGCACAGTAATGGCAAAAGTAAGTCGCGTCCACAAACGTGTACGCCGTGACTGAAGGGGATATTCAAAGAAATGCAGAAAAATTATCATGGCAAAAATACATATCTTCAATCAATAGTACAGTCACATCAAAACGAATGTGGGACCAGGTGAGGAAATTTAGAGGAGAGTACTCATCATACACTATACCACTACTTACATGTCCAGGCACACAAACAACACTACAGGAGCAGGCCAACTTATTAGGTGAACACTTTCATAACATATCCAGCTCAGCAAACTATTCAAATACATTTTTAAAATATAAAGAATCGGCTGAGAAAGAGAGGCTGCCTACAACTAGGGCTTCAGCTGAAATGTACAATAAACCCCTCACAATACATGAATTGAACAGAGTTCTCTCTGCTGGTAAAAAAACGGCAACAGGTCTTGACCGTGTGCACTACACAATGCTGGCACACCTATCCCAAGCGTCGGTAGGGGCACTTCTTAAATTTTTCAATAAGATATGGGAGTCTGGGGTAATGCCCACAGATTGGAAAAAAGCGGTAGCAGTGCCTTTTCTAAAACCTGGTAAACCCGCTACACCCCCAAGCAGCTATAGACCCATTGCACTAACAAGTTGTCTAGCCAAATCTTATGAGAGCATTATAAACATAAGACTCACATTCATCCTAGAAACAAGAAACCTAATAGACAAACACCAGTGCGGATACAAAAAGGGCTGTTCCACCACTGACCATTTCGTGCGACTAGAGCATGAAATACGTCACGCGTTTCTTCAAAAGCAATACTGCCTCGCGGTTTTCTTTGATTTTCAAAAGGCATATGATACCACATGGCGATACGGAATTTTGAGAGACCTGGCTGACATGGGAATTCGCGGAAGAATGGTGAATAGTCTATGCGATTTCATGTCAAACCGAACATTTCAAGTACGTCTCGGCACAATACTCTCGTGCACATTCACACAAGAAAATGGCGTTCCACAAGGTTGCATTCTGAGCACGACGCTTTTCATAGTCAAAATGAACTCTGTAAATAAGATCATCCCATCATCTGTTATGCACTCAATATATGTCGACGATTTGCAAATGGCTTGCCGCGCCTCAAGCTTACCCACCTGTGAACGACAACTACAAATAACGATAAATAATCTTACACAATGGGCTAACAAAAATGGCTTCCGGTTCTCAACAAACAAAACTGTTACAGTTCTCTTTTCCCAGAAGCGAGGGTTACACTGTACTCCAGCTCTCACATTGCATGGTACAACGCTACCGGTCAAAGAACACTATAAATTTCTAGGCGTAACGTTTGACACTAAACTGAATTTCCTGGCCCACATTAACGCAACCAAAATTAAAGCAAATAAAGCGCTAAATATCCTCAAGGTTTTATCACATAAGCACTGGGGATCTGACCGTACATGTCTACTACGTATATACCGATCCCTTGTACGTAGCATCCTCGACTACGGTAGTGTAGTTTATGGTGCAGCTAGGCAGTCCTACATTAAGCGACTTGATCCAGTCCACAATCTTGGCCTACGACTGGCGAGCGGTGCCTACAGGACATCGCCTGTACAAAGTTTATACGTTGACGCTAATGAGCCTTCATTACAGCGCCGCAGAGCACAACTTACACTTTGCTATGTACCAAGAATTCGGTCATCACCACAACATATATGCTACAACATCGTAACACAGTGTCAATCACGAATACACTACACAAATAAACCAAACATGATTCGGCCACTCATCTTAAGACACGAACAATATTGTCAGACCTATGATGTTCCTCCCGAAGCCCTGCAGGTTGCCGAAATGCCACCAAGATTGCCCCCGTGGTGCAATTTTACACAGCTGTGTGACTGGACGTTAACACATATAAAGAAAAAAGACATTCCACAAGAGCTTATAATACAAGAGTTCCGAGCTATCCAAGAAAAATATAAAAATTACACAGAATTTTACACTGACGGCTCTAAAACACAAGAATACGTAGGTGTCGGGATCGTAACAAAAAATTGGGAAAATAGCATTCGCATAAATCATTTTTCTTCAGTCCTTACCGCTGAAGTTTATGCGATTTGGATGGCAGTTAAGAAAATTACTTCCGACAAGCAGAAGAATGCTATTATTTATACCGACTCGTTAAGTGCCCTAAGAGCCCTTAACTTAAACTCCGCGTCTGAACCCCTGCTTGGCGATATCTTAAACATAGTGTTTAACAAGAAATACGAAGGAACCATACGATTCTGCTGGGTCCCAAGCCATGTTGGGATAGCAGGGAATGAAGCTGCAGATAGAAGCACATCCATGGCCGCGCACAAAAGCATCACACATATAACACTTCCATACAAAGACAGCATCAGAGCGGTTCGTAAGGCCCTAGCATCAAAATGGCAACAAGAATGGAAGTCGTGCGTAAATGACAAGTTACATATAACTAAACCCCTGCTTCGCGAGTGGAAATCATGCACTCACGAAGAACGGTTCTATGAGGTAATGTTATGTCGACTTCGAATTGGACACACGCATCTAACACACAATTTTTTACTTCGAAACGAAAGTCCACCAACATGCGAGAAATGTCACGAAACGCTCGCAGTAACCCACATCATTATATCATGCCCACACACTGAAACAGAGACGGACACATTTCAAAAATTTGTATCTCTGCACCCTGCCTTATTATTGGGCGATGACCCACTAGTGCCATTCACTAACCTGTTCCAGTTTTTAGGTGAAACCGATTATCTACATCGACTTTAAGGTAACACAGCTATAACTACCTTAACATTGGATCTTATACTGTCCTGTGACTGGCGCAGCATGGCCTTAGTCGCTTTTGCGCCATTAAACCCGAATTAACTAAGTTTCATAAGGGTGGCCTAGAAGAATTCATATTAATTACTTAACCCTAATCCAGATCAGTTACGATTACAAATATTTCACTCAATAAGACTTATTCCGACTAATCAGGCCACTTATTAGATAATTACAAGAGGTCATTCCAATACTAGCAGCAGATTGCGCCATCCTCGACATGGTGAGCGGCAGTGTGCGGAACTTGGCCACTCAATCAGTCTTCCGTTCGATGAGGGCAAGATCAGCAACTGTAAATAATGCTTACGCAATCTGTGAGAAGTCGCACTAAGGAAGTTTCAGCAGTAATTTTTCCCTTTTAGCACCTAGTTATGGTATGGTATAGATGTTACTTAAAAGGTCCCTCACCAGGCCCCATAGCAAATTTTATTTATACGCTGGAAGTTTTACGTGTTCTCAAGGAAGCGTTCTGCCGCAAAAATTTTGAAAGCCAGCTCATTCATTAATAGCCGAGATAGAAATATTTCAGTGCCGCGAACTCATGATTTCAGCAGGCGGGCTCCACTGTATAATGCGACTCCCTCTCCACTCGCCCCTTCTAGCCTTCGCAAGCGAAATTCCTTCCCTGCGTTCTTCCATGCCGGACCTCGAGGAGGGCGTGACACATACGTCACGGGACCCGCCTTCACGTTTTTTCCTCCTCGCTTTCTTTTTCGGCGATGCTCACGGCGTCGCGTCCAAGCAGTTATCGTTTCGCGCGGCGCACGATTTCGCGCGCTGTACACAAGGACACATGACTAGCAGTTTAATTGAGTGTTACACGAATACTGAGGCAGAACAAGCGGATCGCAAAGCACCATTACGCGCTGGAACACGATCAAAAATGGCATAGTTTCGGTACCTGCGCACGTGACCACACGACGGTGGGAACAAGCAGAAGAAGCGGAAGTACATCTCTCTTGCTGCGGTGCGAAGTAAAGCAAAAAAAGAACACGCAGACATTCAGTTTGTGTGTTTTATTATTTCTCTAAACTTCAATTCGTCAATTCAAGCAACAGATCACACAAATAACAGATAGTGCCATGAATAATCCTCGAAGTCACGTGCCACTACGAGCGACGTCACACTGCGTACACGACTACGTAGGCACAGGGGCACGTCTACGTCATCCTCCGGCTTGGAGCGCGCCGGCCGCGAGGAGAAGGAAAAACGGCGTTCGGTTTGAAATTTCAGATCTTTCCGCGGCGCTTAGCGATGTCATTCTTTGCAGACACGATCGTTATCGCGCATTGTATGCTCTGCGGTTGTCAGCTCAACATGGCCAGACCTGGTGAGGGGCCCTTTAAACACGGAGAATGCGTCAAAATGGCTTGCCAGCGTTTCGTTGGCCGGTAGGTCTACCTACCGAAACGTTGGCCAGCCATTCTGAGGCACTTAATGCCTCTTTATGTAAATTCTATACCAGTGTGCTACTTCATCTTTGAGCCCCTTTCTTGATTTTGGACAAGCCATGCGAAAGTCACTGTTGGATCCTCGGTATATCTGGTCAATAATTGCGTCTCGATAACTTGCGGAATAGACATGTTAAAATAATTTAGGACTAAATTCTGAGTTTTTACGTGCCAATATTATGATATAATTATGAAACATTCGGGGAGCAAGGGGGGGTAGAGAGCTAATTTTGAGCACGTTGGATTCTTTAATGCCCACCAAATGCTCGCTGTACACGAGCGCTCTTGCATTGCCCCTTCATCATGATGTGGCGCCGCGGCTAGGATTCAAATTGAGACCTCAAGCACAGCAGCCCCATGGACCCTGGGACTACCACGTCAAGTCACATCTTGAAACTGGAGTCAACGTAATTAAGCGTTCCAGGAGAATGCAATTATGAACTGAAGGAGCTTAATTCGGATAGTGCTAATTGTTCCCTCAGTGATGAACAAGTTACTTAAAAACTTTGGTAAATATTTGTTTGTGCATTTTGACTTCTCCTGCATGAAGTTTCTTCGATTTGAACTGGTCAAGCTTCAAAATTTGAATTGCGCTTTCTCTAAAAAAAACATTTTTAAATATTTTTGTGCACTTTAAGATATGTACCCTATAAGTGACACGCACATACATTGTGTTTTTCGTGAACGTTTTTACAAGCAAATCTGTGCGGCAGTGTTATCCCGTACAAAAAAATTATTGAGAAGGCATTGAAATTTCATTGGTCAATGTTGAGTTTTTCATTAAGGAATTGTGGAAATTTTGTTGGAGAATTGTTGGGCTGACTGTTCAGTGGTCTTGAACATTGGCCACTCAAATTTAATTGACACACCATTGGGTTTCTCAATGTAGAATAATTGTTAAGTTACCATTTAAATTCCATTGCGCTTAGACGGCTCGTTGCGTTCATTGTGTTGAATGGTTGTTGGGTTACCATTGACGCTGCATTGAAGTGATGTTGTGGTAGTTCTGTTGACCTGTTATTGTGTTATTGTTGTCACAGCACTGAAAAGTATGTTGTGGCCCAGCTGAGATGGCATTGCGATTTCAGAAGTCGCCATTGAAATATAATTGACATTTCGTTGGGCTAGTGGATTTTTATTCATATATTGAAATTGCTTTGCTATTCACACTTGCATGTCCCGGTGCCTGCTCATAACTTTCACAAACACAAACAAAAGCAAAGGAGAGACTGATCAATTTAAAGGACCTTTATTTACACTAAAGATGCGTGCCTGTAGTATAGCATCGCCCCCTGTCAGATCTCTGTGTCATCGTACATGTATGTTTTGTAGTTGTTTAGCTAGATGGCGCACCCCCTTCTGTCATGTGACGAGCTTGGACCAATCGGGAGGTGTCACCTGGCGTGTGAGTCCTTTTTAATAATAAACGGCCGCGGGTCGGCTGAGTCTTCGTTCCGGTTTTCATCGGGAGCAGTTAGCTCCGTGTCTCTTTTACTGCGCCGGCGCTAGCCGCGCGTTCGCCCGTCGGGGCCCCCCGCTTGCCTGCCGCTGCCGACACAACATCTTTTGGCGACGAGGATGGGATTCCCGCAGCGGTTCCGACCGAAGCCCCGGGAAACCAACGAGCTTCGTAAGTGAAGCGACCCTTCCCGTGTCCGCACGGCAGGCAAACGCCGCCGACGCACTTGGCGTCGCGAGGCTTGCCTAGGCCTACTCGCCCCTTTGTTCTTCCTTGCCCCATTCCTGCTGCGAGCTCCGGCTTGTTTTCTGCACTGTCTCCTGCATGCTACCGGGCATGGCGTCTTTCACGGCGAACCTTCCCGTTTTTCTGGAATTGCCCGCGCCACCATTAATTCCATGGCATCGATGGAAAAAAATTTTTCAGGCCCACCTCGAAGCGGCCGGCGGTGGCGACTGGACGGACGCGCGACGAGCGTCCGCGCTCGTCAGCGCTCTCGGGCGTGAGAGACAACGGAAGTACTTTGCAGACGAGGAGCAGGAAGCAGCAAGGCAGTTAACCAGCGCAGCGTCAGCTTCAAGTGAAGCAGCAAGGCAGTCGACCGGCGCAGCGTCATCGTCAAGTGATGCGGTCCCGCCAGCGTCAGAGTTCCCGAGACTCTTGCAGCGGCTTGACCGGCTGTTCGCCGCGTGAACAAATGTCCTGGCGGAACGGCACGAATTCACCAGTCGAAAGCAGTTCGAGGGAGGATTCCTGGAATTCGTGACCGCATTGAAGGAGAAGGCGGTACAGTGCAACTTCGGCACAGCCTACAACGAGCGCGTCCGAGACCAGATAATACATGGCGTAGCGAACGTCAGCGTTCGCGAAAAGTTGCTGGCTCATGGCGAAACCCTGTCCCTGGACAAGGCAGAAGAAATTGGACGCTCGTTAGAAGCCTTGCATCGAGCGAACCGCGCGTTCGGCTCCGAAAATGTTCGAAGAATTGAGGCACCTCAACTTGGCGTTCCGTCGACGGGCCAAGATGGCCGACTTCTTCCGGGGAGCCGCCAAGATGGCCGACGTAGTCCGGGAGGCCATGAAGATGGCCGACTTCTTCCGAGAAGTCGCCGAGACGACCGACTTCTTCCGAGAAGCCGCCGAGAGGGCCGGCATTTCGCACATGGCTCCTCCGGGAACCGTGGTGCATGCGATCGGTGTGGCAGCACGAAGCATATTGCAACGTAGAGGAATTGTCCAGCAAGGAATCGGCGGTGCAACGCCTGCCACACGTTGGGCCATTTTTCATCAGTTTGCCGAAAAACCCGTACTGTTCAACACGTCTCTTCCGCAGAGACGCTGTCTTCAACTTCCGCAGGGCAGCCGTCCGCGTCTGTCTTGACGGTAAACGCTTTTGAAACTAAAAAAGATTTGGAAGTTCCAGTCGTAGTGAACGGCGTCTCCATGCGACTGCCGGTGGATACGGGAGCGTCTGTCTCATTGATGACGGCGGAAGATTTTGGAAAGCACTTTGGTCGACAGCACAGACTGTCACAAACAGTGGACTTGAAAAATTTCTCCAAGCAACGCATCGACATTCAAGGCCTGTTTCAAGCCACTGTCCAGTTTTTCCAAAGGTCATGCTCCGTCACGTTCCACGTAACGACTACAGGAACATCACGGCTGGGTTTAGGCGCCATCCAACGCTTGGGCATACAGATCGACGGTACTTCGTTGACATGTCGTCTACCATCGCTTCCTTCAGTACAGAGCCCCACAGGTGTGCCTCCGGATTTTGATCACCTTTCCAGTGACGAGTTGGGCCTCGTCAACAACTTTGTGCACCGAATTCATCGGCAGCAAGATGCGAAACCAGTATCTTCAATGTTGCGCCGACTACCCCTGGCCCTCCGTGACCAGGTCACACATGAATTGCGACGTCTCGAGGACTGCGACGTCATCGAGCGCGTCGAGGCTACTGAGTGGGTGTCTCCACTCGTGGTGATGCGCAAGAAGGATGGAACCATGCGGCTCTGTGTAGATCTACGGGAACAGGACAGTCTTGTGTCTCAAGTTCAAGACAGGGTCTTGCAGAAACAGTGGCAGACTAAACAGTACGTAGACAAACGTAGAGGTGCTCAGGCAACTCGTATCAAGGTGGGAGACACCGTCAGAATAAGATTTAACAGGAAAGGATTTTTTAAGTACAGTAAACCTCGTAAAGTCAAGGCCCAGGTAGGACCATCTACTTTTCTGCTCGGTGATGGGCAAACGTGGAATGTGTCTAAGTTAACCGTAGTGATGAAGGATCCAGCAGGTAGTACACTGTGTACAAGTGATAGAGTTTTTGTACTCATATTCAAACTTGGATAGTCATTCCGATGACTTGTCTGTAGTGACAGCGTCTTCTCATAGTCATAAGCTTCAGTTAAGTTGTGCGTCTGACTGTATCACTTCCGAGTCTACACAGTCAGCAGTCATCTCTGATTCCGTTGGGGAATTGGTAGCCTCCCAGGACTTGTTGGGACGTCGAGAGGAGCTTCCTAGGCAACCCTCTCCAGCTTTGAGCGACAACCACATTCAGTTTTCCAACCAGGGGGAGGTAAATAATAGTGGGACGACTGGGTCTTTAAAGTCGACCGATACGCGTCGCAACCCCCAAAGTTCTTCTGAGGTACGCACGCGTCCTCATCGTGACAGAAAACGGCCTCCGTGGCTCGATGATTTTGTTTCTGTAGTGTAGAGTGTATTTCCGTCTTCGAAATGCCACGGCTAAGGGCCTCGTTGTGACATTTAGGAGACAGTCCACATGTTTCATTAACACAGGTATAAAAAGTGCTCCTTGTTGCGGTGCAGTGAGTTTTGTGCCCTGCTCCTTGTCAGACTTTGTTTGAGTGACTGCCTGTGTTTTGGTGCCCAAGACTGGTGCGCGTGTATGTGAACTTGGGTGGGGACGGACTGAATTTGTTGTGGACTTAAGTGCATGCCTTGTGTGCATCTGGTGCACGTGTGTGTGAACGTGGGGGGGGGAACGAACTGAATTTGTCCTTGGACTTAAGTGTGCGTCATGTGTGTGCGTTTCACTGTATGCTTACTTTGTTTCCAGGGGGGGATGATGTAGTATAGCATCGCCCCCTGTCAGATCTCTGTGTCATCGTACATGTATGTTTTGTAGTTGTTTAGCTAGATGGCGCACCCCCTTCTGTCATGTGACGAGCTTGGACCAATCGGGAGGTGTCATCTGGCGTGTGAGTCCTTTTTAATAATAAACGGCCGCGGGTCGGCTGAGTCTTCGTTCCGGTTTTTATCGGGAGCAGTTAGCTCCGTGTCTCCTTTACTGCGCCGGCGCTAGCCGCGCGTTCGCCCGTCGGGGCCCCCCGCTTGCCTGCCGCTGCCGACACAACAGTGCCCATGTAACATTACAGTACATAAGGCACCACTGCATCGAAACTGGAGACAGGCTAGTACCTACAGCCCTCTCAACAGTGTAAATACATCTGAAAAGACCTATACATATTGATACAAGGCAGAAACATTTAAACAACGCGCGCAGGTTCGTGCGCCCCCTCAAGACGACAACGGAGTATTGAAGGAAAAGAGGACGAAATAATGGCACGTGTTTTCGCCGCACGCACTCGCATCGCAGGTGGCCGTTGTCGGCGTCTACAAGAAGAAGACGAGGTGAAGCGACGCTCGCGGACGCTTGCGACGCTCATTGAAGGAGAGAGAGATCATCAGCAAACAAGTCGAAGAAATGCTTCGAGACGACGTAATTCAACCATCGACCAGCCCATGGGCTTCGCCTGTGGTGCTGGTAATGAAAAAGGAAGCTAAACGTCGTCACAAAGCGGGATGTCTATCCACTTCCGAGGATCGATGACACCCTCGATAGACTACGGGATGCGAAATTATTTTCCTCTCTCGACCTCAAAAGCGGATACTGGCAAATAGAAGTGGACGAACGGGATCGTGAGAAGACAGCATTCGTGACACCAGACGGACTATACGAATTCAAGGTACTTCCGTTCGGCCTCTGTTCCGCGCCTGCCACCTTTCAGCGGATGATGGACACTGTGCTCTCCGGGTTAAAGTGGCAGTCCTGTCTGGTTTATCTCGACGATGTCGTGATTTTTTCTACCACCTTTGCTCAGCATGTGGAACGACTAAGGACTGTGCTCAAAGCTATTAGTTCAGCAGGGCTGACGATAAAGCCACAAAAATGTCACTTCGGCTTCCATGAGCTCCTTTTCCTCGGCCATGTGATTAGCTCCGAAGGCATCCGTCCTGACCCTGAGAAGACCGCAGCAGTAGAAAAGTTTCGTAGACCAACCAACAAAAAGGCCATTAGGCGATTCCTAGGACTTTGTGCCTATTACAGGCGTTTCGTCAAAAACTTTTCGAAGATTGCCGAGCCGTTAACGCGATTAACGAAAGAAGATATGCCTTTCGTATGGCACAGTGAACAAGAAGATGCATTCAATGAGCTGCGACGGCGACTTCAAAACCACCCGGTCCTTGCGCACTTTGATGAGGAAGCGGAAACAGACATCCACACAGACGCCAGCAATTTAGGACTTGGTGCCGTCCTCGTTCAATGGCAAAACGGAGAGGAAAGAGTGATTGCATACGCTAGCCGCACTCTTTCGAGGGCTGAAACCAACTATTCAGCCACCGAAAAAGAATGCCTCGCAGTAATATGGGCCATAGGAAAATTCTGACCATACTTATACGGTCGACCGTTCCGAGCAATCAGTGACCATCACTCATTGTGCTGGCTTGCAAACCTGAAAGATCCGTCTGGACGACTTGCTAGATGGAGTCTGAGGCTGCAGGAATACGACATAACGGTCGTGTACAAGTCAGGTCGCAAGCACAGTGACGCTGATTGTTTATCACGTGCTCCGGTCGAATCTGCTCCTGTGAAAGATGGAGACGAATTTCCGTTTCTTGGAGCCGTGACCACATCTGAGATGGCCAAACACCAGCAGTCTGACGCCGAGTTGCTTCTACTCATCAGGCACCTCGAGGGACACCCCGTCCATGTTCCGCGAGTTTTCTGCCGGGGATTGTCATCGTATGTGATGAGAAATGGCGTCCTGTACAAAAGAAATTTTGAGCACAGCACAGAGAAATTTCTACTCGTTGTTCCTTCAGCTTTGCGATCGGAAATCTTAGAAGCCTGTCACGATGACCCATCAGCAGGACACCTCGGAGTGAGCAGAGCCTTCGCCCGAATTCATGCTAAATACTACTGGCCAAAGCTATTGAATTCAGTGCAGCATTATGTACGAACATGTCGGGATTGCCAAAGACGCAAAACGCCTCCCTTAAAACCCGCAGGCCTCCTTCAACCAATAGAACCCCCAGGAGCCCCGTTCGAACAAGTAGGAATGGACTTGCTTGGTCCTTTTCCGACATCGTCATCGGGGAAACGATGGATTGTAGTAGCGACCGATTACCTAACCCGATATGCCGAGACATCCTCTCTAATCAGTACAACGGCCGTTGAAGTGGCTGAATTCTTTGTCACCAAGATAGTATTACGACACGGTGCCCCTGCAATTATTATCACGGACCGAGGAACTTCGTTCACAGCCGATTTGACGCAATCCATCATGAAATTGACTCATACCAGCCACAGGAAAACAACTGCCTATCATCCTCAAACAAATGGGTTAACCGAGCGATTGAACAGGACGCTGACCGATATGTTGTCAATTTACGTAGACTTAGAACACCGTACATGGGACAAGATCCTACCCTATGCGACATTCGCCTACAATACCGCATTGCAAGAAACCACTCAAGTAACGCCATTCCAACTTGTTTTTGGTCGAACAGTTGCCACACCCTTGGATGCAATGCTGCCTGTCAGCGACAGTACAGAACAGAACCCTGACATCAGTGACTTTACACAGAGGGCCGAAGAAGCACGTCAGCTGGCGCGACATCGCATTCAAGGCAGCGCATCGACGCGGACCGTTACAACCTGCGACGAAGGGAAGTCGAGTATGCACCAGGTGACAGAGTATGGATGTGGACCCCCGTGCGGACGCGCGGCCTGTCCGAAAAGCCTTTGCGCCGTTACTTCGGCCCTTACCGAGTACTTCGCCGCACCTGTCCCCTGAACTACGAAGTTACGCCAGAAGGACAAGTGAGCTCATCACGATGCCGGCGTCGCACAGAAACTGTACATGTGGTCAGACTGAAGCCATATTATGACAGGCAGTGATTATTCGACCAAACATCTTTTCTGTGCCATATACCACTTTAGTGTGGACAACTGCTTGTGAACAATTTCGTCGCTTTACGCATCGGGACGATGCGTTTTGGAGGGGGGGATAATGATACAAGGCAGAAACATTTAAACAACGCGCGCAGGTTCGTGCGCCCCCTCAAGACGACAACGGAGTATTAAAAGAAAAGAGGACGAAATAATGGCACGTGTTTTCGCCGCACGCACTCGCATCGCAGGTGGCCGTTGTCGGCGTCTGCAAGAAGACGAGGTGAAGCGACGCTCGAGAGAGAAGAAGAAGGCCTTCCTGATCTCCCGTTTAGAACGCGGCAGTGCTTTTTATTTACCCCAGGGCACAAGTTCGCCCACAATAAATAGTTGTATCTGGATTTCCTTAACTGTCCGTTACAATATGAATTCAGTCAAAACGACCATTGTGGTTTTCACTTGCGACTTAAGTTTATGACTAGAAGGCAAAGCGACTCAAAAGGCAGGGCTTAAGCATACCCTTTTAACAATCAACTTTGAACACATAAACACTTGAAGCTGCTTGAGTGTGAATACACACAAGACATCTGAATACGTTACATTAAAATGTTTCGCACACTAACCCATGACAGGAAGAGTTACGGCTGACTGTGAGAAGGCAAAATAACAGACATGAAAGAAATGACTTCACGTACATTTATACAAGCTTTAGCACCACGTCTTTCACCGCGATTAAAATTTAATGAAGTACCAAAGTAGACTTGTCTGAGCTTTTTGTCTTCGAGATGTATATATTTTCATGTTGCCCAATTATTTTATAAGATAACACCACTCAACCTAGCTATTAATTGATGAGACATCATTTGGAAAGTTGTCGGGCATGGTGAACACCTGAATCATGTTTCTGACGAGCCAGGTTTGCAAGAATAGTACATCATTTGATTATGTTAAATTGAGGTACAGAAGAGTTTGTTGGTGGTATTTGCTCAATTTAGTGAGCTCATAGTAAGTTATTTTTTCTGGAGTTGCACAAAGCTAATTAGAGCACTTTTTGGGGCCTTTTTCACTATACCCAGCAACTAAGTGGTACCTCAGTCAATAAAGAGATAAGGCAAGGCAAATACCTTGAACGATAAGAGAAAAAATAATTATTTCGCGCAGAAAATTGATAGTAACACACGGCTAACACAATTCCAAAGAGCCAAATAGATGGTCACCTGCACTTGCAGTATCAAGTACCGCAGAAATAGTCAGAAAGGATGGGAAAAGGTTTCAATGACTGGACAGCCAGATTGGGGAGACAGTGAAAAACGCAAATAAATGCGCATACGAAAAACCAATGACCTCAATTGCGCAGTTAAAATGTTATTAAAATGCTACCAGAATTTTATTGCATAAATACATAAAGGGTGCATAAAAATTGGGACAACGCAGTAACAAAGACAGAGGGAGATACAGCACCCGTGTTGAAAAAAAATTACAAGTGATATACATGCATATTTAAGTTCAAGACAATTTTTTCTCCAATATATACAAAAAGAACACGTGCACTGACGGCATAAAAGAAGGTTCCTGCGCCTGTAGAATGCAGAACAGTACAAAGCAGCGTCATGAGAACCGAAAACTAGAGCTTAGTATGTTTAAAAAGTACGAATACTTGCATACCTACAGGCATGTGACATGTCATGCCTTGAATGGATGAAATTCATAAATCTTACACAAATGAAGTTACCATCACTCTTATTGGCTTCCTCAGGAGAGTCCTTGAAGCTGAACTAGGAAAAATGTACATCAGTGTTAAAAGCAGAGAATACCCTATAGCGTTCTTCCTCAAATAAACAGCGCAAATATTTCATGTATCAATTCTATGGACACTTCGCCAATTCGGTGTGCATTTATATTTGACAACCACCCAAGCAGAGACGAGAAGGATGAATTAAGGTAGGAACACACATAAACGCTGACTCAACTGGAAATTTATTCGTGAAGACAAAGATTTTAAACACATTGGCCAACTTCACAAAGAAAAACCATGGATGTGCAACAGAAACAGGCCGGCACAACAAAAAGGACCGAAAGACATGTCCTGAAGAACAAACATGTGCGTCACAAACAAAAAAAACACATAAAAATTGAAAGGTTTGTCCTCTAAGTGATATTAACTAGAAATACCGCAGCAACTGTTTCCCGCTAAGGGTCACAGAAATCTTGCTTATGAATTTTCCTTCGCGATCAATAAATAATTCTTCCATAAGTCCTCTTGTGTTCTGGTCATTGTGATGAAACAACCGTTCTTTCTGCTCTATACCGCAACACCAGAGGAGTTCCAGAAGCAATATTTATTGATCACAAACGAAACAAATGCACAACCAAGTTATCTGTTGCCCTTAGTGGGAAAGACTTGCAGTTCTTAAGAGTATATTTCTCGTTGGGTAGTTTATTTTACATGACATGGCTTTTTCATATTTTTTTTCTTGTCGCTCGTGGCTGTTTTTGCCCCACATGCACGGCTCTTTACCTTTGTCAAGTTGACCAGCGTCTTTAATACCTCTGTCTTCAAAAATAAACTTAGTTGCACTTGCGCTCGTGTGTGCTCCTACAGATTTCGTCGTCCGTCGTCCGCCTCTGTTCGCGCTGCTGTTTCCAGGACGCACGTATCACTTGGTTAGGCTGGTAAACATTCTCGCAAGCGAAAGGAAATACCTCCTCTCAAAAGGTAGCCCGTTCTTCACTACTAAAAGCCAGAGCAAATCGAAAGTAAGCCTTCACAGCGTCCATGCAGCAGCTAGTACACCAAAGAGCAGCACAAAAAATAGTTAAAAATCCCACTTGATGGAGAGTGGCAACAGAGATGCGAGCTTGCTAGTGAATCAGCCACATATCAACGGGTGTCTCTTGCACGACGCCAAGCTGCTCTTGACGTAGAACATTTTAGCATCTGGGCATTTGTTGCATGCGTAACCTGCGAGAAGGGAATGCGGACAGAAAATGAGACGGCGCGGATTCAGAATCTGCCACACACTGCGCATAACTACGCACAAAATAGAAGTACACACTATACTGGCAAGTAAAAATTTGCGACTTTTTACGAGTGCTGTCTAGAAAAGGAAGAAATGGGTTGCTACGGTAAATGTTAGCCAAGATACGCACAGCGATGTTTCACAGCGGGGAGAAATATTCCCGGCTCTCTCGCAGAACCAAAGACCACGCGACAGTGCCTAGCCGATACCAAGCAGATATCGAATCTTTGGGTAGAAGCCCAGCAGCAGGAATGACCTAAAGATACGCCGAGAGCGATGCGAGCCTGAGCGTGCCTGTGCGAGTGAGAACCTGCACCGCTTCTTTGACGCTAGCCGCTCCGGCGTGTCTCCGATCATCCCACGCGATTTGTGTGCAGAACGTCGCGTATACGCCCTTGCGCGTTTTGCGCGGTAGCGTCTGCACAGTGAGCTAGCTTCATGCACGCGTCAGTCTTCACCGCGCAAACGGTGCTCCAGGCGACAACGCGCCGAGTGGCGCTCCTTTCGCTTCTGCAAGCAACGCACATTCGGATCGGTCCAACTCAAAGGGGCAGCAGAGAACGGTGGCATGTTTCGGTTATCGCCAATTGAAATTGTACAGTACGCCTTCAACGGAAACGCGCCGCGCTAGATAAAGATGCTTACTGCAGTAGTTTTGGCGGTGATAGGCGATAAGGCGAGCCCGTCGGCGGTTGTGTTCTTTGCCGACGTCCTCACCACAGCTCCTTTCATTTGCGCTGTGTATCCGTGTTACAGTCACCGTGCGGAAGCTGCGACTTATCGGTTGGCCGTTCTCCGCAAATCCCAAACAGGCGAAATATATTTTGCGGTGAGCCGCATCATTAGGCGCAACATAAATCGAGGCGCGCTTAACCGCTACGGCACAAAAGGTGATCACACTAACCGTATGGTATACGATGAGCCACTACGGAGGAGGAAAGAACTTTATTGGGTGCCCTGCGAGTTGGTGGGGAGGGCCAAAGGCCCCACCTAGGGGACGGCCAGGAGTTCGTGGTCCTGGCGGCATCCCCGGCCCGCTGGACGGCCCATAGTTGATCCCCGAGGGCGGGGCTGAGCAGCGCGGCTTCCCAGCGCGTGCGAAGGCTGCTGCTAGAGGCCGCGTTTTTTTATTGTTATTTATCCCTCGGCATTCTCATA